>NW_028301597.1:32116893-32419924 GCF_987345545.1 Pholcus phalangioides
GATATATGGAAAAAATAATATAAATCGCGCGCAAAGAATTTAGATTTTGTTATATATGTATAAGAGTAAGCTAAAAAAAATATTAACAAAAATTCGGCATAATGAAAAGTAAATTTTTCATTAAGATAATTTATCTATTTAATTGGTTGAACTTGTAAAATTACTCATTATATTACTACGCTATATTATTTAACTTGTTAAAACAGCGTATATCGAGATCTTGATTTAAGATCATATAATTGCATTAATTTTTTATAGGATTTTTTTATCACACAGCACGGTGCGTTACATCAGTACTAAATAGATCTTCTTTATGGTGTAAAATTATTATGGTGTAAAATACCGTTTTAGCAGAGGGATTTGTTTTTGAAAATATATAATATAAATATTTCAGAACGTAAAATCACGATCCACTAAGGGGAAAATAATACGCATGTCAATAAAAAATACAGTAGGTGAGCTTCTACTCATTAGCGATAAAAATATATTTTATTGTATGCATTTTCAGATTATTCGTACATTTAATTTTAGTCAGTAGCAATTTCCCACGGAGAAATTTCAAATTCTTTAAAGAAAGTTCTGGATTTTTAGCTATTAAAATTGTTAAAAATGTATTGAGTTAATTTTTCTTCACGTGCGCGCCAACCTTAATTACTTTCATTCTGCCGCAAAGTAATCGAAATAACAATATATATTTTTTTCCTTTTAAATGATTAGATTCAATTTTATATCTTCAAGAATAAAAAAATAAAGAAACAATAAATTTCATTCAATACCTAATAGATGTTACTTCCTTAAGATTATTCCAAAAACAAATTATTGAGATAAACAAAACAGAACAGAATTTAATTTATTTCGTCGTTTCCAAACCCAATGTCGCTGTTTGATGACTTGCCAATAGCCTTTCTGAGGCCTGAGGCGTTGTGAAGAAAGACAAGTTTATACATGTATGTTAAAATGAGTGAGTGTGTTTGAGCGGATTAAACAAAATCTTAAATCAAAAGTACAAATGCAGTATGCGTTCCGAAAAATCCAAATTAGGGGGAAAATTAAAATATTCACCAATTCAAAAACCGTTGGCAGATACAGCAGGCTCACAATTTTTTCTGGGCAAAAATAAATAAAGCAAGTTGCAATTATCAATTAAAAAAAAAAGTATATATATGTACAGGGTGATTCAAAACTCAATGTACAAACTTTTAGGGAAGGTAGAAAACACAAAAGCAAAACAGAATCGCATAGGAATTTATGAGTACTTCACAAAATCCAAACTCTGGCCATATCGCGATTTATGCCATTAATGAAATGGGTAGGAAATGAAGGGGCTGTATATCGGTGGTCCCCTCAAAAGTTCATTAGAAAAATATCTTATATATATATCCTCTCTCGGATTCGAGCCCGGGACATCAATGATCACGATGAGAGACGAGCATCTTACCACCACGCCACTCGGGAATGGAATGTGCACCTGGGAACCTCAGCTTGATCAGCTGTAAAACTCTTTTTTTAGCGACTACGAGAGGAATGTACGTGTACAATTCAAGCCTCACAACAAGTACTCAAAGTAAGAAAAAACGTGACACATTCCTAAGTGATTCTGTTTTGTTTTTGTGTTTTCTACCTCCTCCGAAAGTTTGTGCTAAATCACCCCATTATATATATATATATATTCCTTAAAAGATCAGTAGTGTTGAGTCAGTATGCGAAACCCTTTTTGGCCTATGGTATCTGGTTCTCTAGAATGGGTGGTAATCCACTATTTCATTAAGATAGCTATTTCCGGAGTTCTGTGTATAGATGTATATAGTGTATATGTATATAATATAAATCTTAATAAATAATTACTGATGTGAAGTCCTCAGGTAGCATAATTGAAAAGTTCAATAGATATTTTTAAAATTATTCCTAGACTGTTTATTTATATTTATTAGATAGTAAATGTTTTTTAAATTTCTAATTAATAATTCACTGATTATTATTTTATTAACATATACGAGGTGTTTCAGAATAGACTCCTCAAATGAGATAACTTGGAAACAAGCATAGATAGAGAAATGTTGAATAAATAGTACGTTTGATAGGAGAGAACGATTGCAATTTCAAATGCATCAGTTTGCGAAATTAGTTACAATTTTAACTAACAGATGACCATTATTTCACTACTTTTCAGTGTACGGTTTTTTGAACGTCATTGCTTGCAACAAAAGTCCTTAAGCACAGTCTCAGTTGTAACAGTAGATTAGCATCCATTGCAATAGAGAAATTGCAGATAAGTGGCCTTTAACTCCACTCTTCAATTTTGTCATCGCTAGGTAAGGAAATCACTTCGAAATCCAATGCGAGCGATTTAATATATTGTTGCGAGACAATACACCCACTTCTCGAACTACATTGCATCGTGACTTTAGCGTCATTTATTATTCAAAGTTGTTACTAATTGCACAAACCAGTGAATTTGAAATTCCGGTACTGCTTATTGGAAGAACTACTTGTTTCATTTCTCTATTTGTCACTGTTTGTCATTCATTATAAAGTTAGGAAATATTTTCTGAAACAATCTGAACTATGTTATATGTTGATATTAAAATAAATAACTAAACATTGAAGTTATAATAAAAGTACCAAACATGATCCGACTACTACATCAATGACCTCCCTGCCCCCCAAAAGGGCATACTGGGACTCTTTGCGGATGATGAAATTATTATCACCAACAACAGAAAATCTGATAATTGCAGAGAAAATCTTCAGGAGACTCTGGAGGAGGTTGAAGACTGGTGTGAGGATAATGCTGTCGAGCTTAATCATGCCAAGTGTCAGTTCATCTAGCTAAGAAGAAGAACCAAATTCACTAGAGCACCACTCTACCTGGGCAGAGAAGTAATAAGACCTGTGAAGGAAGTGAAATATTTGGGATGTATTCTAAACCAATCATTATCCTTCGTTCCTCAAATAAATCACGTAAGAACTAAGGCTACCCAAACCATGGGAACGATGTCACGCATTACATTTCCAAGTGCAAGACTAACTCTTAAAAACAAAGTCATATAGTTTAAATCAATCATTAGACCTATCATGACCTACGCCGCCCCAGTATGGGCTCATGTTTCAAAAACCAACATGCAGCATCTGCAAAGTCAAGAGAATAAAATACTGAGAACTCTTGTGCGTGCCCCAAAGTACATCAGAGGGGCTGACATTAGAAAAGACCTGAAGATTCCAACCATCCTTAGCTACATCCAACAAATCTCAGAGGATCACTTTGAAAGGATGAGGAACTCAGAATACGAGCATCTGAGAGAGCTGGTCGATTACAACCCACGTCAAAGACTAAAATTTCTCAGGCCTCAAAACGTGCTGCACGTGCCATGGTCGGTGCGTTAGGGTCTGAACTACTGAGCTGCATAATCTTTGTCTATCTATCATAATATTTTTGTACTTTTAATTTGCTATCGAAATAATCGATCAACTGTATTGCATAGAGTGACATTGTGGTTTGATGCACATGACTAATCTTGCACTGCACCAATTTGTATAATTTCGGATAACACACTTGTTTTCCCATGACTTCTTTTGTATGTTAGATTTATTTTTTATTATTATTTTCTCATTAGTGCATTATGTAGCATTTTGGTGAATTGTACATAAGTAATTTCATTTTTGTGTTTTTGTGTATATGTGTATGTATATATATACATTTTTTTTTTTCACTCTATTGATTTTACCGATCAACTGCTCTATTGCATAGAGTAACATTTTGATGAAGTTTGGCTGATCTTTGTGCATTTTACTATTCTGATGGTAGCATTTATCGGACTGTATGTGTTTTTTTCTATTAACTTACAAGCACTTCACATCTACACAAACACGCACAAACTTGTCTATAACCCCCTTCATAGCTAGCAAGAGCAGTCTGTAAGTCGCCAGGCAGCCCCTTTGGGCTGGGCAGCGACGAGAAAAATTAAATTCTGTCTGTCTGTAAACATGATCCGACTAATGATTTTAGTATTATCAACTCTATCGCATAGAGTAACATTTTGATGAAGTATACATTGCTGATCTTTGTGTATTGTCATGGTAACATTTTTCGGACAGGATGTTAGTGTTTTTTTTTTCATTCTTTAATACAAGCACTCCACATTTAACACAAACACGCGCACAAACTTGTCTTCAACCCTCTTCATAGCTAGCAAGGGCAGTCACCTCGGACTGGGCAGCGACGAGAAAAGTTAAATGCTGTCTGTACATGATCCATCTGAAAATGAAACCTGACTGTAGTAAGTCTACCCTAGAAAATATCGCAGGACGTAACTGTGTCCGTAATATGCTGAGTGCCCGGGATGAAAGTGTCCAGTAGTAATATAGCAAGCATTACACAGAAACAATTTCACATTATGTTAACGCACATTCCAGTATCTACCAATGTTCGTTAGAAATTCCGTAGAGAAATGTGTACGAGATGCACAGGTAGTAGAGTAGAAACTACCATCTTACATTAAGAGAATCATGCATGCTTAGTTATGGAAATTATGGAAGCGTTGCACCGCCTGGCATCACTAAAAGTCCCCCCCCCCACTAACCAGGACTAGTGCATGCGAGGACTATGAAGTGTGATGATTAAATAATTGTTCCATTGTAGGCCTGTTGCTTCGCGCACTGACTGTCAATCAGTATGTGGATTCCACAACGTAAAAGGTTCAGGGCATGCTTTAGCCAGCTGAATCTAAAACAATGGCACTTGTTAAACGCCATCCACGAATCGAGCTGGATGCGAGGGCCTCCCACATCCGTATCAATGGCGTTTCCCTGCAGCAGTTGATTTGGCACCACCTTGAATATTACTATAAACATGATAAGGAATCGAAAACCGTTTGGACATCTGCAGAGTCACTAAAGAGGTGCTCATATATTTCATGAACCTTCAAATAAATTTGAGCAGTTTCTCTCATTAATGCAAAAAAATTTTAATACTGTCCATATGTGTGGGTTTTCTCACTATAAACTATTACTTTTGGGTACCTTCAGCCCGGATACCCTGTATATTTTCATTTTTCAAGGTAAGAGTGAGAAAGAAACACCGTTTATATATAGTAATGATATAAAATAGAATTAGTGTCCATGCCTTCTTTGTTGTGGTACTGCAAAGACGATCGAAATATAAAAATTGAGCACAATATGTTCGGTGTTATTTTTTGTTTTCTCCTTTTTGTATCCAGTTTAGGAACTAGTAATGCCTACACCAGCGTCTTCAAGGTAACTTTTTTTTTACCCTAGAATCTTGTTTCAGGAAAAGCCATAAAAAGCTTTCGGAAGCAGCTATAAAAATAGGAACAAGACATTTCAAACTAATTTTGTGAATTATTGAAGATCTAGATATTGCTGGTATATAACATTGTAGCCCCATAACGAGCAATGTGTTTTATGTGGCATGGGATAAGACCGAGGACCCAAGAAAAGAGGCGTTTAACTATTAGGCTATTACAGTATCATATCGTGTTTGAGGCTTTCGTATATTTATTTCCATGAGTAACTGGCTTTTAAAAGGTTATTGTTTTTGGTCGCGATGTGTGTGTGAGGTCGATCAAACTCGGTTTTCGTCCAAATTGACGGTGATTGGAAATCCTATTTAATAAGATTTAATTAGATACCGGAATGGATTCTTATTGAGTTTGCTCACAAAATATTCATGTGATGGTTTGAAAGTTAAACATATCGACTCTCTCTGACGATACTGGGTACATCCGCAGAAAGTTGCGAAACAAATCAGTTCAAACGCTCATATCTCGGGAAGTTTGCAAAATATATCGGTGTTTTTTATGTCTGCGGGTAGAAATCATTAATACAAGTCTAATGATATCACTCTGGTTTAAACATATCTTCTGGTCTTGGCAAAAAGCTCGCTACCCGTAAAACTTTTTACTCTACATCTGGAAAGGTCCTGAATAAAAATTAAAGCCAATGATTTTGTCTGACAGGCATTTCTGAGACAAATCAAGTGATGCTGCCTACTTATATTTTAATACACTTCTCCGTCTAGGCACCAGGCTCGCGACTCGCTTCCTTACCGAAATTGATATATGCTATATATCTAGTGGTTCGCAACGCAAATAATACCAGTTGTAGGCATTTTTTAGACACATCCAATAATGCTACTCTGGATTTAACAAATCCTCCTGTCTGGGCACTAGGCTCACTGCACGCTTCCGCGACAAAATTGTTTTAATCTATATCTCTAAAGGTTTACAACGCAAGCAAAAGCTCATGGTGGCATCCGATAGGCATTTTTAAGACAAATCCAATGGCATCACTGGGATTTTAATACCTCTTCCGGTCTGGACATCCAGGCTCGCGGCCCACTTGCCTGACGAAATTGTTTTTACGCTATATCCCGGGAGGTTTGCCACACAAATAGAAGACAATGGTTTGTCATCTCATATTCTTGAGGCATATCCAATGATACTATTCCAGTTTTAATACCTCCTCCGCTCTTGGCACCAGACCGGCGGCCGGCATTCGTAACGAAATTGTTTTGTATCTCGAGAAGTTCGCAACGCAAATGGACCATATTGGTATCTGTTTGTTAGCTATTATAAAGACAAATCCGATGACACGCATTTCCTTATGTATCCCAAGTAACGTATTCACGTCAAAACTGGCGGCCCCGTCTAAGACGCAGTATAACCCAATTTTTAGGTTATGAAATGGAACACTGATTGGGAAAAATATCAATTACCACAAGAAGTCTCAAATTTTTTTAAAGGCCAGTTATAAAATTAAATACAAACTGAGACAATTATTATAATGTTATTTTACAAAAATTAGGGAAAGAAGAGGATGTTCTCCAGTTTTGTCTATTTTAATTGCTTTATTTTAACTTTTAAATATATTAATGATTTGAAAGCAGTATAATTGTGTTCCTCATCTTCTTTGAATCCTACAATTTTATCCCCTTCTCCCATATTTATGCAACTAGATGGCACACTACCTACCATTTAAGCGTCCATAGACTTCGTAAACTTTCCTTAGGTGAACTTTCAACGAATTCGGGCCATTCGGAATGTGCCTTGTGTACACAACGCTCCTTGTTGTGTACCGTATGTGTTCAAAGAGTTTTCTCATCTGTCTCCTGAATTCGAAAGCTTTAACGGGCTGGGTCATTTTGCTTGTTATATTGTGAGTGAATTTCAAATGTTGAGAACTGGTTTATGTTCTCTGTAGAGAGACTTTATACTACTTAACCGAACATGCACCTAGTGCACATTATCTCAGCGGAATTTTTAACCAATTGGTTGCATGCCGGAACATGTGTGTGTGGCATTATCGTATTCATTTTGTTTATGTCATTATGAGTAGTGTTTGTTTCGTGTTCTTCTGGTACGTCCACCAAAACATGCTAAACTAATCCATGGTTATAGATTTCTTCTTGTACATCATATTGGTGATTTATTTATTCATCTATTCAAGATTTATTGTGGTATGAATTTTGTGATTCATATTCAAAAAATAATCAATAAAATTTCCGAATGTACCGTTCGTTCGTGACCGTCTCGTAGGAAGTCGTGTGTCCTGACCTTAAATGCTCAATATGGTCATAACATCCGCCTCCCATATTTTGAAATAAAGAAGATGAATAATTAAATTTTCATTATAATTTTCAATTATATAGAGAAATTCGATACTTAGAAAGGATGAATACACATACACATCATTTCATAATACCGAAACAATTAAAAAAATATATTATGCTCAATAATAATCACAGTATTTATGAATATTTCGTAATTTCACGAATCCACATGCATAGTGAATTTACTATCTGAACATATAAAAAAAATTGAAACCTCCTTCAATCCATTAATAACTGAAAATATAAATTTCCGAAAGAAAAAAAATCTTTTTGATACATTACATCAGACCGATAAAAAATTACATAAAATAAAAGAGAATATTCATATTGAAATATGACCTCAACCGATCCCGCTCATAAAATGATCGACTAAAAACCACTGCAAATAAAGCTTCTTCATCAAAGGTCTCAGTTTTTTTTAACAAAAACAAAAATTATAAAGAGAAAAAAAATCCACCCCGTATATATGCGAACGCCATCATACTCTGCATTAGTAGCAAACATTAACTTTCCATTAGAACTCCTCCCCGAAATCCATCTAGTTTTCTAATATTTCCGATGGTATGAATTATTATAAAATTCCACCGCAAAGCATTAAAAAAAATTTTCTTTTTCCGAAGTATCTTTTGACTTCCGACCTACACACAACCATTATTTTTTTCCCCGAAAAATATAAAAACGTGTAGAGCTGAGGGGAAAAAAGGATACATATAAAAAAATATTTTACATCGGTTATTGGGTTCCAATACGTAAGAAAAACCAAAGATCAAGAGGGGAAAATAAGAAGTAAGAAAAAAAACAGTAAAGTTGAAGAAGAGTGATTCAAGTATAGAAGAGAAATAATAAAGAAAAAATATCCATTTTTTTTTACGAAATATGAATAATCCTGATATTCCTAGTTCTGATGGAATTTTGATGATCTTTCTTTCGGCATCTACGAACTCGAACATTTCATCACAAAATGGAACGGATAAAGTGAATATCCCAAGAAAAGTCTTTAAAAAAAAAAAAACTTGCAATTCTTATCTAGTTCATATTCTTAGAGTTCTTTAACCAGAACTTTTTCTTTCGACTATATACAACGAATCTCGAACCTTTTATATTTTCTACTTCTTTTTTCCTGAATTTTTTTTTTTCATTCTATAATGCACTCGTATTACAAGCACGCAATAAGAAGAATCGACAAGACGTAATAAAATTTGAAGAAATAAAATATATAGAAAATGATTCATGTATGTATCTACTGTATTTTCATCCGGAATTCCAAGTGGAAAACTTTATTTCTGAATCCATTGATGTCTAATATGAAACCTCTTTTATGGCGGAATTTATTTCTTATTGTTAGTAGTTGTTTGATGTTTTGAAAAATTCCATTTCGGTTTTATTTATTTATTTATTTTTATTTTAGTTTTTTGTCGAAGCACTGATGTATAATCTGGATTCTACAGATTGCAATGTGATTTGTGATGAAATATATTTTGTGCCTTTCTAAACCTTGTTGTCGAAAGTGTATAGAAGTTACGTATATGTAGTTCAGAAAACGGTATTATGGTATTATTTGCAGTCTGAATATTTGCGATTCATAAGATGGTTTTTTGGCTTTTCTATTTTTAAACCTTGTTTGGATAGTTTACACTGGATTTTACACAGGTTTGGATAGATTAAACCTTGTTTGGATAGAAACCTTGTGGTTGAAAACTGTATCTTTAAGGGAGGCTGGGGCACAATCTTAACTTCCTATGGTTTTCTATGGGAAAAATCTCCTTCATTTAAAAAAACATTTAATTTTCTTTTTATATTTGTGTGCTTTAGGTACTCAATTTTTTTTCTCAAATACTATGGATATTTTTATACGATTTAACACGAGCACGTAGGATTTTAATTGTATGTTATTTTTTTTTCTAGAACTGTGTGCCTTTTTTTAATTGTATTAGTAAAAAACCCTCGTGTTAAAGTATGTCACACCACAGTGTTAAGAAACACACAAAGTTGCAAGACATTCCAATGAGTGGTGTCTGAAAAAATGTTCTTTATCTAAGAAAAAAAATTTAGTTTTGAAAGAAGAGCATTTTAGTTTAAAACATAAGCGTGTATATATAATGCCTGCCAGCAATTTATATTAAAATATAAAAAAATATATTTCTAGTACAGAAAAAAACGTGAACATAGTTGAATGCAAAAATTCCATAGTATCTGGAAATTCAAAAATTCGAGAAAATGTGTTTTTTAAGAAAATTACGTGCTCCAGCCCCTTTAATATGGTGCAGATACCGGTACTATTATTAAATTATTGACGTGTAATACTACACTGACATTTTTGTAGATAATTTGATTTTATATCACACACACATATTCAGTTATTGTTATTTTTTTCTAAATACACTCGTACTACAAGCACGCATTAAGGAGAATATATAAGACATAATGATATTTTAAGAAATAAAATATGGGAGATGATTCATTTATACGTTTATATACTGTAGATTCATTCGGGGTTTCAAGTGGAAAATTTTATTTCTGAATCCATGGATGTCTAATATGAAACTCTTTTATGATGAAATTTCGTTTTTAATGCTAGAAGAGTGATTTTATGTTTGGAAAAATTGGATTTGTGTGTTTTATTATTTTGATTTTGCTTTTTGTCTATGCACCTCTCTATTCATAAGCTGTATTCTGTAGAGTGCGATGCCATTCGTCATCAAGTATATTTTCAGTCGCTATCGTCGATGGTTAATCACAGATGAATATTTGTAGTTCTGAGAAAGAAATTACGGAATTATTTTCAGTCGGAATATCTGTAATTCATAAGAGGTTTCTTTGTTTTTTCCTTATCCTTCTTTCAATTTTGTGTGATTATTCTCTCGATTGTTCTTAGAACCTGGTGGTTTAAACTGTTTTTATCTGTAATGTGTGGCCGATTCCGCTAGTGTTACTATCTTCTTATAGTGTAATACTGCTCTAACTTTTATTGTAGGTAATGTAATTTCACTGTTAGTGAGAAGAACTGTACATGTTAAACGTTTATCATATAAAATGGAAGCACCAGATTCGTATTTTTTAGTGACTATACTTATTTTAATTGTTGGTGCACTCGTATTCTGTAGAGACATATTAAAATAGGGGGGGGGGGTTGGTCACCCATTTGCCCCTCCAAGTTGTACACCACAGAAATTAACTGTGGTGTAACTTTACGCGCGGATCGTACCCTAGTTTTTACACGTGTAACACATCACGATACTCATGAGGAATTATTAACATCTTTTATTTATGGAAATCAAAATTTGATTCGAATCTATTGAACGATTTTATTCCTGAATTTAAAATAACTTTCCGGATCAACGATGATATAGGATGCGTCATAGTAGGCCTGATGTAACCGAAATAAAGGCTAAATATTTTTTTTCCCATGAATCTAATTATTTAAACTAACTTATACAAAATTTTCATTTTTTTTTAATATTTACTCTTACCTAAATATATATGTATATATATATATATATATATTTCTTTAGCGAAGCCGCAATGCCCACCCTTCCACTATAAGAAAAACGTATAACATCTCTTGGGACCGTTTGATATTAGATAAACTGAGTGTTCTATTTATAAGTTGTGTGGATACTGGTGCTGGAATTAACTGTTTTTAATCATTTTCCAATTAAAAATTCCTCCGCCATTCTACGCACATGAATCCAAGCACTATCCGAAAAATTAGCTTATATACCTCTACGTCTCAGCCTGGATACGCCATAATAGAATGCTCACGTGACCAAATTTTCCCATAATTTTGGGTCATTATGCATTTTTTTATAGAACTACCCCATATATTCAAAAAAGCCTTGAAATTTCATTATTCACCGAAATCAAAACCTAAAATTGTTTTCCCTATAAAATAATTATATTATGGTAATTATGTATATAGCTACGAATATTCATTTCACATTCCGTAGAATACATTTTTATCAAATTCGATTTCCTATATCCCCCCCCCCCCCAGGGAAATATGATCAATCTACCCATGAGTAAATTTCAGATTTTAAGCTAAAAATATATTTATTATACATACGGAGAGAGAGAAAAAGTGTTTTTGGAGATACTAAGGGCACAAAACGTCGAGTCACATTCTACACGAAACTAGATTATCATCATGTCATCTTTAGGTTGTTCTTAATATGCTCACAATGATTATTTTTCGAAAGTTTGCACGAAAAAAAATAAGTAAACACATATTTTGTTTCGGAACATTATGTTTCCTAAACGATTTTGAAAGAAACGATCTCTTCCACACATTTGTGAAAGAAAACGAAACCCCTGCCGAAGACTACTATACACACATAAGATGTGTTACACCCTAAAAACCCTTCCAGCTCTTCACGGGAAAACAATTTTTCCTGGACCGTCTTTTCTTATTCACTTCTCCTTTCTTTCTATATTCTTTCCTTTGAATTCTAAACCGATTTTCTTTTTCAGTTCTTTCTTTCTTTCTCTTTTTTTGTGGAAAAATTTTCCACGTGGACACGCTCAACCCAGTTTTAACAGATTTGCGCTCCTTACGCTCCATCCGTCGCAGAAGTATCCTTTTCCTACTTTTCCTTATTCTTACTTTTCGCTCCTTTTCTAGCAACTCTGGATGCAAAATGATGAATATAAGAGAGGAAGAAACGAAAGAAAGAAAAATCAAAAGAAAGGAGAAAACTGAGAAATTTGGGTCGAGGCGAACGTTTCTACGCCACTGTGCACACGAAGTTTCCAAATTAGGGTGTTTTTTCTTACTTATTTCTTTCTTTTCATTTTACTTAGACTTCGGAATGCGATAAGACTATGGGACTCCACACACACGCATTTATACATACTCATAGGAGGAAAAAAAACTCTCTTTTACGTTTGTATTCGTTCATCCAGATACAGAAAAAAAGGAAAGAAATGCACTTTTTTCTAGAATTTTCTTTTACTTTTCGATTTTTATGCAAGGAATCCCTTTTTTTCCCCCCTCTAGCTTAGTTTTATTTATTTTTCTTTCTCATTTCGATTTTTTTACTTCGCTTCGGATCCTTTCATGAGTCTCCTCTTACAACTGGATCAGTTGGATTAAAGGTAACAGATGAGGGATGAGTTGAGAGAGCTTTGAGTGATTCATGGATATGCTAAAAAATCCGCTCTTCACTTTCTTTTTTCTGTGATCGAAGCCGAAAATATTCACGCGTAAGTGGAGATTTATTTGATGGTTCACCTTTTATATTTAGCGCCTGGAACAAATTTGAAGGAAATGAATCAGCGTTGGATAGGAAATTGCTTCTTTGAATTTACTGATACGCAGATAAAATTAGTGACGTTGTAATCAAATGTAATTTATTTTCCTGCGTATAATCCGCGTATGGAATTTAAAATAAAAAGAAAAAAAAAAGAAAAATCCTCGGCAGCGTATTATCCATAGGATTAAAAAAGTAATTAAAAAAGAAATCTACCTTCTGCTTCAATGATCAAACTAGTGTTACACTAATTAATGAAATTTAGTTACGAAACAATAGCGTCATTTACACACGAAATCAAATTTACAGTTTAATGAAAAACTTTCAAAAATTCAGACTTATCAGAATACTCTTCAGGCTGGTAACATCATTTTCTGCATATTATCCTCAACGGTAGTTATTCCGTATTTTTTAATGTACTGCCACTTTTTTAACAGATAAACCGCGGATTGTACAGAGTTATATACGATATACATGACGCGTTTATATAAATAATGCATTGCCTGCTTATTATTTTGTTTCTCTCGAAATTTTTTCGGATTTTCAATTTTTATTCTGTTATTTAACGTTTTGAAGTTCTTTAAGATTTCCATACCTCAAGCTGTCTGTTTGATACGATGGATCAGGAGTGGCCAACTGGTGCGCGAGCAGCATGTGGCCCGTGGAGTGATTTTGTGCGGCTCGCGACAAGGTAAAAGTACCGCGAAAAAATTAAATTTGTGATCATTATTAGAACTATGGATTCCAACGGCAGATTTCTTGATTAACAAACGGCTTAGAAACTTGTCATTTATAGTGACGAAATTAATTTAATAACTAACAAATTAATTTAATAACTAACAAATTAATTTAATAACTAACAAATTAATTTAGTAACTAACAAATTAATTTAATAACTAACAAATTAATTCAATTAATAATGGAGCGGCTTATACACCGAAGTTGCACCACTGATGCTGCCCGCGACGCTACAGTTGACCATTATGTTGGCCCGCGAACAGAAAAAAGTTGGCCACCCCTATAATAGATGATTTTTATAATGCACAGAGATGGTTATTCTGATTTTTCACTCGCGTTGAATTTGGCAAGCTTTGTTAAATTTTTTTCATATAAATTTCATTCAAATTTTTGTATGAAATGAACATTTGGATTTAAAAGGTATAATGGGCATCATAATATTTTTTTAATTTGTTTACTATATGAAATTTTATTTTTTATGATTTTTTTTAAAAATGAAATTTTCAGAAATTTTATTCCGATTTGATTTTCTGACCTGAAATTTTCTTTCTGACCATGAACACAAATATATATTTTTTAAAAATAGAAAAAATAATAATTTTTTTCCGAAAACTTTTTTGTTACAATTTACATGACGTTTCCTAAAATTAAAAATTATTAATGATTTTGATTATACTAAGATAATTAATTTACGTTAATTAAAAAGTTATTTAATTGGAAATTTACATTAAGTACAATGAAAAACACTAAAATGATGTCGATTTTTCGAGAATATGTTTTGTAAGTAGCCAATCATCAGATATGAAAAAAATTGTGTGACTTGGTCGCGAAATGTTAAGAGTAGTCAAAATTTGTTTTAATATACACAGATTCGGGCTAAAATATTAAAGCCACCAATCCAATATTTATCTCATACTAAACATACAACATGGTTCAAGGTCATGAGGATAGTACAAACAGATTTAAGATGTTCTTGCAGTCGGTGATGTTTGTTAAAAGACGTTGTTTTTTTCTGTGGTTCTCCAACTTAGAGTGCGAATGCCAGCCTGTCTCCCATTTGTAAAAGTCTCCAGAGAACAGGCAGACCTTTAATATTATACAAAAATTCCAGCATTCACCATCTTAGATCCAAATATGGAAGATATGCATATGACGGAACTATATACCTAGAACACGAAACAAGCACAAATCTTTCAGCATAAAGTGTTACGACCACGCATACCATCAGAACACATATTCCGGCATATACCGATTCTTTAGAAATTTCGCAAATGAATGTGTGTGAGGTACAAGTACGGTTGATTAGTTTGATCATTTTTCTCGAACCACGATTATTTTCTGCACACGAGGGCAAATTAGACGGAGTGGAGTTATATCGATGTTCTACAAAGCCATGGAGTTATATCGATGCCCTAGAAAGTCAAGCAGTTATATCAATGTTTTTGGAAGTCATGGCGCTACATCGATGCTCTAGAAAGACAGGAAGGTATATCGATGTTTTTGGAAGGCATAGCGTTGCATCGATGGCCTAGAAAGCCAGGCTTTCATGAGTCTCCTCTTACAACTGGATCAGTTGGATTAAAGGTAACAGATGAGGGATGAGTTGAGAGAGCTTTGAGTGATTCATGGATATGCTAAAAAATCCGCTCTTCACTTTCTTTTTTCTGTGATCGAAGCCGAAAATATTCACGCGTAAGTGGAGATTTATTTGATGGTTCACCTTTTATATTTAGCGCCTGGAACAAATTTGAAGGAAATGAATCAGCGTTGGATAGGAAATTGCTTCTTTGAATTTACTGATACGCAGATAAAATTAGTGACGTTGTAATCAAATGTAATTTATTTTCCTGCGTATAATCCGCGTATGGAATTTAAAATAAAAAGAAAAACAACGTATAATCCTCGGCAGCGTATTATCCATAGGATTAAAAAAATAATTAAAAAAGAAATCTACCTTCTGCTTCAATGATCAAACTAGTGTTACACTAATTAATGAAATTTAGTTACGAAACAATAGCGTCATTTACACACGAAATCAAATTTACAGTTTAATGAAAAACTTTCAAAAATTCAGACTTATCAGAATACTCTTCAGGCTGGTAACATCATTTTCTGCATATTATCCTCAACGGTAGTTATTCCGTATTTTTTAATGTACTGCCACTTTTTTAACAGATAAACCGCGGATTGTACAGAGTTATATACGATATACATGACGCGTTTATATAAATAATGCATTGCCTGCTTATTATTTTGTTTCTCTCGAAATTTTTTCGGATTTTCAATTTTTATTCTGTTATTTAACGTTTTGAAGTTCTTTAAGATTTCCATACCTCAAGCTGTCTGTTTGATACGATGGATCAGGAGTGGCCAACTGGTGCGCGAGCAGCATGTGGCCCATGGAGTGATTTTGTGCGGCTCGCGACAAGGTAAAAGTACCGCGAAAAAATTAAATTTGTGATCATTATTAGAACTATGGATTCCAACGGCAGATTTCTTGATTAACAAACGGCTTAGAAACTTGTCATTTATAGTGACGAAATTAATTTAATAACTAACAAATTAATTTAATAACTAACAAATTAATTTAATAACTAACAAATTAATTTAATAACTAACAAATTAATTTAATAACTAACAAATTAATTCAATTAATAATGGAGCGGCTTATACACCGAAGTTGCACCACTGATGCTGCCCGCGACGCTACAGTTGACCATTATGTTGGCCCGCGAACAGAAAAAAGTTGGCCACCCCTATAATAGATGATTTTTATAATGCACAGAGATGGTTATTCTGATTTTTCACTCGCGTTGAATTTGGCAAGCTTTGTTAAATTTTTTTCATATAAATTTCATTCAAATTTTTGTATGAAATGAACATTTGGATTTAAAAGGTATAATGGGCATCATAATATTTTTTTAATTTGTTTACTATATGAAATTTTATTTTTTATGATTTTTTTTAAAAATGAAATTTTCAGAAATTTTATTCCGATTTGATTTTCTGACCTGAAATTTTCTTTCTGACCATGAACACAAATATATATTTTTTAAAAATAGAAAAAATAATAATTTTTTTCCGAAAACTTTTTTGTTACAATTTACATGACGTTTCCTAAAATTAAAAATTATTAATGATTTTGATTATACTAAGATAATTAATTTACGTTAATTAAAAAGTTATTTAATTGGAAATTTACATTAAGTACAACGAAAAACACTAAAATGATGTCGATTTTTCGAGAATATGTTTTGTAAGTAGCCAATCATCAGATATGAAAAAAATTGTGTGACTTGGTCGCGAAATGTTAAGAGTAGTCAAAATTTGTTTTAATATACACAGATTCGGGCTAAAATATTAAAGCCACCAATCCAATATTTATCTCATACTAAACATACAACATGGTTCAAGGTCATGAGGATAGTACAAACAGATTTAAGATGTTCTTGCAGTCGGTGATGTTTGTTAAAAGACGTTGTTTTTTTCTGTGGTTCTCCAACTTAGAGTGCGAATGCCAGCCTGTCTCCCATTTGTAAAAGTCTCCAGAGAACAGGCAGACCTTTAATATTATACAAAAATTCCAGCATTCACCATCTTAGATCCAAATATGGAAGATATGCATATGACGGAACTATATACCTAGAACACGAAACAAGCACAAATCTTTCAGCATAAAGTGTTACGACCACGCATACCATCAGAACACATATTCCGGCATATACCGATTCTTTAGAAATTTCGCAAATGAATGTGTGTGAGGTACAAGTACGGTTGATTAGTTTGATCATTTTTCTCGAACCACGATTATTTTCTGCACACGAGGGCAAATTAGACGGAGTGGAGTTATATCGATGTTCTACAAAGCCATGGAGTTATATCGATGCCCTAGAAAGTCAAGCAGTTATATCAATGTTTTTGGAAGTCATGGCGCTACATCGATGCTCTAGAAAGACAGGAAGGTATATCGATGTTTTTGGAAGGCATAGCGTTGCATCGATGGCCTAGAAAGCCAGGCAGTTATATCGATGTTTTTTGGAAGTCATGGCGTTACATCGATGCTCTAGAAACCCAAGCAGTTATATCGGTGGTTTTAGAAGTCATGGACTTATATCTATGTTTTTGAAAGTCATGGAGTTGTATCGATGTTCTAGAAAACCAAGCAGTTATATCGATGCTCTGAAAGTCATGGAGTTATATCGATGCTTTAGAACGCCATGGAGTTATATCGATGCTCTAGAGAGCTATGGAGTTATAACAGTTCACTAGAAAGCCGTGAAGTTATTTATTTATTTCTTCACAACAGGCACCAGTCCAGTTCCAGTGATGGTGCTGTAGAAAGAAATGAAATTATATCGATGTTCTAAAAAGTCATGGAGTTATATCGCTGCTCTAGAAATCAAAGGAGTTATATCGATGCTCTACAAATCAAAGGAGTTATATCGATGCTCTACAAATCAAAGGAGTTATATCGATGCTCTACAAATCAAATGAGTTATATCGATGCTCTAGAAATCAAAGTAGTTGCATCGATGCTCCAGAAATCAAAGGAGTTATATCGATGCTCTAGAAAGCCAGAAGTTATATCGATGCTCTAGAAAGCCAAAAAAGATCCATATTTCAAGATATTTGTAAACTATACGCGTTCACTAACTCAAACCTAGTGAAAGAAGCCCCTAATATTCACCAGAAGAGATAATAGTTCGAAATCTTTGTCAGTATTATACACGGTTTTTTTCTCGAGAAATCCCATGAATGTCTTCGTAAACTTCACATGGGGATATCTGTTCCACTCTACCCATTACTCTCGCTCATTTTCATGGGTTCTAATCGCTTAATTCCCGTATAATCCATATAGCTATAGAAACTAGAATAAAAATATTTCACCGGATTAAAGAAAAAAAAAATCAAATACCTGAAAGAAGATATCCATCTTTTAATCAGGTATTTCGCTTGGGGGAAAAAATAAAGTATTCAGAACACCGCGTAATTAAACGATGCATGTATAGAGAGACCTGAATTTAAAACACACCACCTATTCGGAAAAAGAGTTTTTGAACTTATCACGCGATATTCATAGCACGATCGGGGAAATACTCATTAAAAAAATAATATATATATAAAAGAAGTACCAGATAATGAGCCCAAAGTGATCAATTCCAGAGAAAAGTAGAGAAAGAGGAGAGATCATCCCACCGATGAATGAAACCGAAAAGATTCAACCGGTGAAAACGAATTTTTCGTTAAAGACCCCGGACATAAAGATAAATCTATCTTCGGCAACAGCAGTAGCAATACCAAGAAATTCTCTTCGCAGTTTTGCATCTAAAAGGTTAATTAGAGTTTTAATTCCGTTCTTTCTCTCTCTCTCTCCAGCGCTTTCGCTGGCGTAATCTTATTATTGGGATGGCGATGGTAGTGGAGTAACAGTGAACAGCGTCCACAGGAGAACGGGAGTAACGTTTTAGATTTTTCATTTTTATTCTATTATTTACTTTATTTTTATTATTATTATTACTATTTTATTTTTCATTATTCTCTTCATTTCCGTTTTCTCGTGCTTTTACGCCATTGCATCTCTTCTCTTTCCCCCTTTATTTCCCTCCTCTTCTTTCGATCCGCTACTCCACTGAGAGGCCCTTCAGTGAAGCTTGTTGGTTTGGGTTTTGGGTTTTTGGTCCGTCGGTTAGAAGCATGGTGTCGGTGGTGGTGGTGGTAACCGTTGCCACCAGTTTTCCAATTAGAATTGTTTGCAGGTCTCGGTATTAGCGGTTAATGAGTTTGAGAGTTTGCGTAAACTGTTAATTTGTTTATTCGTTACAGGATGTGGAGATGATGGAGGGGTTGCGGGGAAGGAACGGGATGGGGAGGGCGGTGAAGATTTCTGTGTAGGATCGTTGCCCTCCGAGCACAAAAATAATATTCAGAAATGGAAATAATTGCGCTAATTTTTTTTAATAATCTCGTAGCAAGTAGAATATTTATATCAACAATGCATTATATCCACTTTCCATTCATCGGCTGTAACCTGTTGGTGTCGATATCTGTGTATTGTAATTTCCTGTGTTCCTAGGACGAACATTTTGCATTCCCTAAAATTAATACTTCATACTTAATACTTAATCATACTTCTTCTTGGATCGATGAAAATTTATTGAAACATCGGTAGAGGACGCAGAACAAAATTCTCATCATCTCCACATAAGTTGGACTGCATCCCTGAAACATTATGTAAAGTCTTCCGGCTGATTCAGAGAAAAAAACCGATTTTCGAACTTCAACAGCAGAATTTTAGTTCTCCCAAGTCCGTAGCTTTCGCAAGTGATAGGAAACGCAGTTGTTTTCTTACATTTGTTTTCATCCTTCTCATATTGAAATGCAATATGACTTTATTCGCTGTATTTTAACCGCATCCGTAAGTTAATCAAATTTTTTTTTTATTTTATAGAGATATACAAGCGTATGAATCTCGTTTGGACATGGGGAAAAATGTTGCTAAATTACATTGACAATTTAAAATAAATGAACAATGATGCTAGAAAGCCACAATTTCCCAAACAATTTTCACGACAAAAGTGAAGTTGATTACCACACACAAACTTTTGTAATTCCTGTGTAATAGGATAGGCCTATGCATCTGCCATTGGCAGGTGCTAATGATGTCATCCAGTACAAGGCTTCAACTGTCCATGAAAAGACAAAAGCTAGTGTGCGTGTGTGCAGAACTGGTTATGGAATCATTGCTTTTGCTTGGAGCCGCAAAAAAAACTGTTCGGATTTCGTTCATGTAACTTTTTTTAAATATTGATTGCAAGTTATCTTCTGTAAAACCATGAAATAAAGAAAATAATGACTGAGAGTGTGATAATTTCCATGGAGTTTGAATAGAAAACCCATGGGGAATACCTAAATTTAAAATAATTGAAATATTCAAATTAACTACGTTCCAATAATCCAAATCCCACTGTATTGTGCAAGTTCAGTTTGAAAGCAAGTGTCTATGCATAATTTCAAAACTAGCTACTCCAATGGAGTGCATTCAATGACCGTGTTGTAGTAATTTAACTATGGTGTGTATGAGTATGTAACCGTAATTGAGTGACGTTTGTTATAGAGACGATACAAGTGTGTGCATGTGCATATCATACGCTTATTTGAGCATGACATGGCCGGTAAAAAGGGTCAACTGAAGCAATAATTTTCCACTATTTTGGACCTAAACAACAGTAAAATGTACTGAGAAAAATTTCGTCGGACCAGTAAATTATGCAGTTAAATGTTTTATTTCATCTCTTTGGGCATATCTTTCTTTCAAACTATATTAGTTCATTTATTAAATATCAGAGCTGGTCCGATTAATCGATTAATCGATTCGGTTAATCGACTCGATCAATCCGATTAAAGTTTGCGTAAAAAGTTTTTAATTTATTTTAATTTTTTTAACGAAGCCGATAAGATGTCTTGAATTATGTACCTATACTTAACATTTTGAATAAACGACCAAATTTAAAAATATTTAGATCAATATTTTGATTGAATTTTTCGTTATGGGAAAATACAAGTCGAGTTAATGAAACTGATTGTTTCAGTTTCGAATTGAGTTTGCTGGGGAAATTCAGAACACAAGACCAAAATATATTGTCTCCGTGAATAGCAATTTCTCGTATTTCTCTTGGAAGCATTAGCTCCACACCTCACAAGAACCATTTGGGAGAACTTTATAGGATTAAAAGCAACAATCAGTATCATCTTAAGAGCATCATGGTCTTCCGGGTAAATCGATTTTTCTGATGACCCCTTCAGTCCTAGGGCGTTAAACTGCATCTGTGTCTGATGACCCCTATCTGACTAGAAATGCCTGCCTACCAATTCACATGCTTAATCTCGAAAATCTACACTAGATCTCATTATCACGGAAGGCCCCTTTGCACTTCAGGCCCTCGGGCCGTGCCTGGGTGGGCCAATGCGTTAAGACGGTACTGGCGACTGTATGATCGAAAGTAGTTTCAAAATCAGTGACAAACCTAAAAAAAACAGTTTAAAAAAGCGTCAGGAACTAAGTGAAGATATTCGAGGATATGACAAATATATTCAGCATATTAAATTGCTTCACGCAAGCAGTCCTAATTTTTTAATCTATTCATATATTTATTTACATCTAGCGAATAGGTGCGTTGGGGAGGAATAAATAAAATATATTTTTTCATAGCAATAATTTAATATTTTTAGTTACAAAAAATATTCGATTAATCAGTCGATTAATCGGTCAAAATATTTTGATTAACCGGTTAAAAATCGTAATCTATTCCCAGCCCTATTAAATATACATACGGTGAAATTGTAATTCTAATTTTCAGTTTTTAATCTTTCTTATTTTCACAGATCACAGGTTGAGTGACACAGACTTAAAACAAATGACTAAAATGAAAACACAAATACGTTCTTGCCTTATTTCATCTGACTGGTGTGTAGTGTGCATGATTATTCACTCCTACCATGTTTTCATATCGATGCTAGCAAAAAAAAAACACCATTCTAAAACATCTTGCTGCGATGCGTATAACATTGTACACGTACTAAACTCAAAATGTACGCAATATGTATTTCTCTACGTAGACGTAGTGGGATATTCGAGTTTAATCTAAAATCAAATTTTGAACATGTCATTATCCAAACAGCGATCGATTTTGGAACATCAAGTTATTGAAAAATAAGGACATACATCTTCAGACCCGTATTTTAATCTTAGAGAAATACCCCACATACAATATGTACGTGTACAAGAAGGAAAAATTTTCATTATTTTCATCATATTCAGGATGGAAAAAAAGGGGGGTCTAAAACTTCATGCGCTTATACCCCCTAGAGTAAAATGAAAAAAAAGAAAATGTCAAAAATTCCATCATTTTCTTTATTTTTTCCACAACTCGTACCACCACCACCACGGACCCATTCATCCGCTTTCCCCATCTATATCCGCACATCTAAAATAAAATAAAATAAAAGAAAAACTTCATGTCACAAGCTTTCATCGCAGTTGAAGATAAAGCACGTTGCTCCGGAGAGTTCGAACGAATCAAATATAAGAGCAAAAATGAAGAATAAGGAATAAAATATTAAAAAAAAAGACAACAACAAAAAACAAGAAAATAAATATATATAAAAAAAATATATAAAGAAGGGTCTCGTCCTTTGAAATTTATAACGGCTTGGAATAAGAAAGTGGAAAGCGGAAAAATAAAAGAAATAAAAGAAATATATATATAATAATCGATAGGCCGTCGGCAAAGGCCTGAAAAATGGGCGCTTGAACGATTCCTAAGATCAATAAATTTTACAGGAAGAAAAAGAAAGAAAATTACTGAATTATTGCATTTTTCAAATAGGTAAAAAAAAAAGAATTGCAACAACAGAAAAATTTTAGGTAAAAATAAATAAATTATCGTTATTCCCTATACAATGTCCTTTTTTTCCTTTGTTACTTTTCACCTTTTTACAATCCTTATCTACGTTTTTGAACTTCTTTTTTTCCACATCCTTAAATATTATTATTTTGTTTCCTTCATCTTGTTTTCCTTCATCCATAGTTTATTATCGCTAATGTCTTGTACTTTTCGCTAAAACGTGAACAAAGAAACGGTGTACCCAAGATAACAATTTTTATAACTTTTTTTATTATTTTTTAAATAAAATTTATCTAAAAGATTTTAAATAATTACTATCATTTTTTTTTCGTTACATGTTTCTTTTATTATTTTGTGGGCGTGTTTCTTCGGGCATAATACGCGTCTGTTGAGATTTTATTATGGGAATAATAGACTGGTTTCAAGTTTTGTACCATATTCGGGGTATTATATTATAATGATCATCTAGAAGATGCCATCATTACCTTTGCAATCTTCGTGTAAGTGATTGAGGGACCTGAGTATGTAGGCTATATTACACTTTTTTAGCAATTTCAAATAATAATTACTTTTTCAATAATTTAGCATTGTGTATTATCTTACCGAAAATGGGAAAATAGTTTTAAAATACAAAGTAAATGTCAGTTCCTTTGATTGTTGTAGATATGTAATAATACTAATACAAATACAAAAACAACGCCACAACAGGCAAAATGCCCAACGAGGTGGCTGATAAAAAGATGCCCATAAAATATGTATGAGTTACTTACCTCGACCCGGTGAATATGAATCGCAATACGGGGTTTTCCCGCAGAAACCTTTTATTTTCTCGAACGAAAAACAAAATGTATATAGTAATTGATAAGCCGTCAACAAGGCCAACAAAATGGTTGTGCTCGAACGATTCCTAAAATAAATAAATTTTATAAGAAGAAAAAAGAAAATTGCTGAATTAGTTCAATGTTTTTCAAATACACGAAAAAAATTGCAAGAAAACGAAAATTGAAGGTGAAAATATATAAATTATCGTTATCATCTACACAATGCCTTTTTTCTCTTTTACTCTTCACCTATTTACAATACTTATCAACGTTTTTAATAATTTTTCTTTTCCCCATCCTTAAATATTACTTGTTTTCTTCATCTTACTTATATTCATTTGAGCTTATCATCTCTAATGTCTTGTACTCCTCACTAAAAGGTGAACAAATAAATAATAAATCGTGTGGGAAAGATAACAATTTTTATGACTTTTATTTTATTATATTTATGTATTTATTTTTTTGACAAAAATGAAAAT
This sequence comes from Pholcus phalangioides, assembly GCF_987345545.1. Lineage (NCBI taxonomy): Eukaryota > Metazoa > Arthropoda > Arachnida > Araneae > Pholcidae > Pholcus > Pholcus phalangioides. The sequence goes on from NW_028301597.1 coordinate 32,141,209, forward strand.
TTATCTAAAATATTTTGAATAATTACTACCATTTTTCTTCGCAGCTTTTATTATTCTGTGGCGTGTTTATCGGACGCATCCGTTGAGATTTTGTTATGAAAATCAGATTGTTTCCACGTTATGTACTCATGTAAACATTGCAATCAATATCTTCATTATCTTCATACCGATCAGTTAGGGATGTACAACTATACATATTTATTTTTTTTTAGAATTTCGAAAATTTTTTTCACGTTATGTACTATATTTAGGTTTTTATATAATAATGATCATGGAAAAAAATGTTGTTAATATCTTTATCTTCAGATAAATCAGGGGTCTCCGGCCTTTTTATTTGGGGGTCTACAGTTTAATTTTAATATCACAAAAAATAATTAATTTTAAGTTGAAAAATATATGAATAATATAAACAAATATTATTTGAAAAGTTTTAATCAAATTCACGTGCAAAAGCACCGTTGCAACGTTGATAGACTGTCATTGTAATGTTGTTATGATGTGAAGAAAATTATACTTGTGCTGACATCTCTCACATTAGGAATATAAAACGCTGTTTACGTCCCTTAATGACTATACAGGGTGTATTGTAGATGCTAACGCGGCCTTTATCTCATCAGCCATTCGTCGTGGAGATACGGTTCTAAATTTTAAAAAAATGCACAAAATGTGTCAAAAAATCACCGGACCAGTTTTGAGTGTGGAGATACAGTTGCTACAAAATAAAAAAATCTAAATTTCTATACGCCCCCTTCCCGCTTCTCCCAACTTCAAATGAGAAAGTTGTTGCCTTTTCTCTTCTGAGCCCACCAACAAAATGACCATGTTTTTAAATGCAATATTTGCAGGGATATTGGAATTTAAATACCGGAAAAAAGTTGGGAAAAACAACATAAATGGGAAAAAGGAAACGTTGCCCATTAGTTTTTGCTGTTATTTCATACCTTTTCTCCAATTTTTCAGTGCTAATATCAAAGTGAATATTGCAGTTAAAAACATAGGGTTCTTTTTTTTTATTGGGCTTAGAAAAGACAGGCAACAATTTTCTAAATGCAAGTTACAGCATAAAGGGACCGTAATAAAATTTAGATGTTTTTGGTTTTTGACACACGCTGTATTTTCACTATCAAAACTGGCACAGAGTAATTTTTTGACTCATTGTGATCATTTTATAAATTGGAATCCTACCTTTACCACGAACGGTTTTCCCTGTTTTTTTTCAAAGGATCTTACTTAAATTTTGAATCTGCACTAGAATCCGAGATGAAGTTAATTTTCGTAATTTCTAAACTATACATTTTGTTATAACAAATATGACTAAATATTCATATAGCATATTTGTAAAATTTATCATTGGAAGTAGAAACATCAGATTGGTTTGATTCTTATAACTTTTCGAATTCAAAAGAGTTATGATTGAGAAAATTCCCATAAAAATATATCAAACATTTTATTCTACGTCGATATCCGTAGATGCGAATGCCTTTTGTCAAGACTTGAAGCGTTCACTTCAGTAAAGTGAAAGTTCTAATCATGCCAGATATATTTTTCGCGATTGAATGAGAAAATTCTGTTGAGCAATTCACTGTTTGCGTATTGATTTTAGAAACGCTTAATTTATTATTAAAGGGCTAGCTTAGCCAACGCTGATGTTTGTCTTTGTTTTCATACGAAAGGTGTATTTTTAAAGAGCTATTAAAGGGATATAGATCAAAATGAATGTTCAATAAGTTTCTAATCTAATGTAAATATATTTATTTAATGTAGATAAAACTGTGTAAGAATGGTTCGGAGCATAATCATATTACTACCACCCTCAAAATGATTTTACTGGATCGCATTTAGATTACTAATTGGAAATGCTATTCATTCTTTGGTAAATCCTCAGTAAGAAACATTTAATTGCAGAGGGAGTTATGGAATTGAAAGTCAATTTTTTCATGTCAGAGTATGCAGGTGCATACAACAATTACCCACGTCTAGCTCACAAGCATTTTTTACCGCTACGATGTATTAGCCCCATGCTGTGTGTATTTCGATAAATATGGTATCATATATTGTAGTATGATTTTTTTTTACGTGAATTCGTCTTTTTTAAATCATCTGAGAATACCTGGTGCATTCGCAAGAAGTTTCATAACGAAATAATTTGAATGCTAATATCACAGGAAGTATTCAGAATCTATCAGTGTTTTGTATGTCTGCAGGTAGATCTCATTATTACAAATCCAATGTTGCTACGTTTTATTACCTTTTTTTTGTGGTCTGGGCGACAAAGCTCGCGGCCCACTTTCCCAACAAAAATCGGTTTACGCTATACCTGAAGGGGATTGCAAGGCAAAGAGAAGCTGATGGTGTCGTCTGATAGGCACTTTTGAGACATATAATGGTGTGGTCTGATGGACACTACTAAGAGAAATCCAATGATGCTACCCAGGTTTTAACCAGAAGTCGAAACCACAGGTTAAAACTTACCTCCACCTGTCTAGGCATCAGATCCGCTGCCCGCATTCGTAAAGAAATTGCTTTATGCCATATCTCGGGTGTTCCGAAAAGCAGATGGAAAACAATGGTGTCGTCTAATCGTCTAATTTGAGACAAACTAGACTACACCTAATTTTTGTCGTCTTACAAAATTATTATAATTAATATTGTATCAATTATTATTGAGACAAATCCATTATCCGTCAAGAGGTCTTGATACCCCTTGGCACTATACCCGTGGCCCATCTTCGTAACGAAACAATTTCACGCTATATCTCGGGAGGTTCACAACGCAAACAAAAGTAATGTTATCACCTGTTAGAAATTCCTATATCACAAATCCGATGATACCAATTTCACTATGTCAGTACTCGATTCAGCCACTGTGCTGGTTGAGTGGTCATAGTGACGGATTTCGCTAGAACGAGCCCCACCGTCGTCACAGTGGTGGTCGGCCGAAGTTGGTTTCCTGTGGCTCCCAACTTCGAGGCGCAATTGCGAGCCGATCTGCCCGTTGAATAGTCTCACTACAGAGAGAGACCTACAAACAGTACACATATTCAGTCATTACTCATCACCCACTTCACTTCTGAAATATAGATGGCAGGACTGAAAAATCAGACACAACACTTACACACACACTTCCGACACAACTCACTAGGTAGTGCATTGCCAATGGCGATAGACCAGAGTTGCGCCAACACTTTCTGTAACACAAAGCCTCCGCGCGAAACTCGTGACGTCACTGCAGTCATCCATTTCACCTATAGTCATTTGATATACTACTACTACTACTAAACCACATATGCACCTCATCCATATTCCTTTGCGGTACCTCTAACGAATTGGTACATGCGGGAATGTGCGTGTACGTTTAGTGAAACCTGTCGTGAAGTCTGTTTCTGTGTAATGTTTTTTATGTGTAGTGCTGCCATCTTACACCAGTTTTTCTAACTATGAGTGAAGTGTAATGATTAAATAATTTATCGTTGTAGGCCTGTTGATCTCTGTGGTGAGACTTAGTCATTTGATATACTGCAAAACTAAAAAAGTAAAGATTTCGCATACCTGCTATATTCAATGGCTACAGGTGAAATGGACCACTTCAGTGACGCCAAAGCTTCGCGCGGAGGTTTCCTGCTATAGAAGGTGTTAGTTGTGCTCGGTTTGAAAGAAAGAAAAGTACACGATGCAAGTCACAAAGAACGTATTCATATCACAACTTGCGGCAGTATTTATGACACAGCCAATCCCGTTCTTTAGTGGAAATTCTCGTGAATATAGGTGTAAACAAAAAAATATATTTATAATTTATTACACATGTATATTGATCGTATAGAGGTCGGGGTGAAAATATATCAATGGCATTAATTCGTTAAAATACATGGGACAAAGAAGAGGCATTTCCTTTAATAGCCGGAGTCAGTTTTATGTTTCCCCTCGGTCCAGCAGCTTGTCTTAATTACGGCTTAAACTCCACTGTTTCTCGTTACAACACTTCGCCTCAAGGTCTCAAAAACAGCGAGTGTCATTATGATACTTTTGGCGACGGGATTTCAACAAAGTTCGTTCCACAGATTTTCTTCATCAGCTGCTTCTTGCAGGGTTCAAAGAATAAAAAGAAGTAAAATAAAACTAAACGACAGGAGGTGCTAATGACATTTCGCTACGACATGCGAAATATTGATTTTGTTAACGCGATTTTCTTTTAAAAGAGCAAGTACAGAAATAGTTCTCGAGTCCTTGAAGAAACTAAAGTAATGTTTTTGCCATTTGAGACACTGAACTCCGAAGCTGTTTTACATTTCTTTCTTAATTGAAATTTTGATTTCTATCCTGTTATGCGTGTGCCCGGATTAAAAATTAAGATCCTATTTGAATTTCTCCCTGAGAAAATCATTTTTCTCGTTGAACAGTTTTTTTAACAGAAGAAAATTAGTGTCGGAAATTTCTCTCCAATGAGCTAATATTTTTCTTAACGTTATATTTTCGTAATTTAGTTATTACCAATTCGCGATCATTAAAATAAAATTCGATCAAAATCGAGTAATGAAAAAATTCTCTATTGGTGGAGGGTGGTGACGGGAATCATGTTTTCAGCACAAATCTTCAGTTTCTGACCGATTTCTGCCGAATTTTGGAATGCTTTAAAAAATAAACAGAGCATGAAATCATCTATATTTATTATCATCAAAAATGTCCGACAAAAAGCACAAAAATATCTGGTATAAGCACACAGGTTTATTACTTCAGCACCTATTCATAAAGTGATGATTTCTAAGCCTAAGACTCTCAAGCAGTATGCACTGCCAAAAAATCAGAAATGTGTCTGCTTCTTTACAGTTGTGCTTTGCTTTATATTTATGTAGCTTTGCATAATGCAATTTCTATAGCCAGTGTGAAGATGAAAATTTAGAATTGCCTTTGCACATAAAGTGAGGTCATGTTCCTTCCATTTTATATATTGAATTTATAGAAATACAAATGCCACAACAGACAAAATTCCCAACGAGGTGGCTAAAAAGTGATGTCCATAAAAAAATTGATGTAGAATATACAGTATGTCTGAACTACGTATATCAAAAATACAGTAACTCAATAAGAGCAATAAAATAACCCGTAATTTGGGTAAAATATAAATATGCTGTCCATAAAAAATTATGGTTGGCTCATTTAATTCAGTATGGATAGCTTCTTGATATTTCTTTTTAAATGTGTCAACTGTGTTAGAATTCACAATCCTCAGGGTAGACTATTCCACTTATTCCCTATTAGAATATTCCTATTTATTCCCTATTTTTCCAACCCTATTACAAACAAATTCTCCGCGACTTTTGCTGGAAGATGTCCTAATCATCAACAACAACTCTCTGCTTATTGCAGAGCATGCGGGGCTGTGATTTCGCAAATGTTTTGAAATATTTTGTTCGCATTTACCTTGAAGTTTGTAACACGATTTTTTTTGTCTTACTATGGTTTGGATCGCACAAACAAGATAGTTATAAATTTGGAATGTAATATATTACTTGAATGCATTTATTTTATGGGCGATTTTTGAGGCTCTGTACGGCTTGTTTTAAAGCCCTGTATAAACGTTATAATTCTAGACCGATTTTTTTTAATGAATTTTCAGTCGCTCTATATACGTAGCATTTACTATGAAAAACATTATCAACTTTAAAAAAAATAACATTTAACGGTCAATGGTGCAACTACGCGTTTTACAAAATCCCGCCCAGTATCCGTTTATTTCTAGTAGCTTTAAATAATCTGAATTCATTAGAAAAATAATTAGTTTTCTAAAAACAAAACATTATTAAGTATTAGCAAGATTAATAAATAAATTATGCCATTGTTCGTCGAGCGCTGGTCGTTGGGAGTTTCTTTTCAGTCACGAAGCATTTTCCAAATTCTTAAAGCCACTACGTGATCGAGAAGCTGCATCATTTGCGAGGTGAAATGGATGCTTTTGAAATTTCTATTCAAGTGAAAATAATAATTTTCAGCCGCATCAGTAATAAAACAAATAATAGACAAAGCGAATGAAAGCCATTTTGCAGCAGTAATGAAGCACTTTATATCACAGAAATTACGCTAAAGTCATGCATGTTTTTTTTTGTTTTTTTTTTCACAAGAAACAGCAGATTTCTAACTACTAAAAATTGTGATTCGCGACACTAAAACAATGAAAAATGCCTTATAATTGGTGTCTTCTGCGGAAACATAAAAACATATCATCTGGTACAACATATGGCGCATAAAATTTGCTACAGCGTGCATTATCAAAATAAACGAGATTCCGAATATCGTGATCATATATTCATTTTCATGCTACAGCACCGGCATAAAACCAACAATCTATTTCGATTGAAGAATTATAACAATTATTTGAGACACATTCAGCGGTATTCAATCAACATACCGTATATACTCGTGTATAAGCCGAGTTTTTTTTGTGGAAAAATTCGTTCCTCAAGTGGGGGGGGGGGGGTCGGCTTATACTCGGGTTAGTTTTTCATGAGAAAATATCGGCCCTACAATCAGTAGTCATTTTTGTAGCAGTGTTCGAGAAACCGGCATTATTGGTATGAGATATATTCGAACCCCACAGAACTGAGAATGTCAAAGCCGAGGCAAAGAAATCGAAAACATCATTGGCTTTGATACCAGGTACCAGGTGGGCTAACGTCGATTGTAAAGCATTTAGATGTGAGCATCAACAAGTCTCTCAAAGACTATTTGAGGAATTTCTGGATCGCGACTGGATGAGTGCCGATGATAAAGAAACTACAAAAAGTGATGCCTTGAAGAAACCTGACATTGACCTAGTGTGCCAATGGGTTCATGAGGCGTAGAATTCTGTTTCCACCGAAATTATTATCCGATCCTTCAAAAATGCATCAAGCTGTAAATATTCTTGTGGCATCAGCAATGCGATGGACGGAACTGAAGATGATATCCTCTTTGAAAGTAACAATGGCGATAACAGTCCAGATGAGGATAAAAACGAAGATGCCGCACCCCCTATGATGATCTGATGGATTACGATGAGCTTGGAGACAGAAGAAACGGATTAAAAAGTTTGAATCATTTTTTATCGTAAATTTCCGTAGCTTGATTATTATTAGTTAATTGCAAATATATATTTAATTTCTCTGAAATGCACGGATCTTTTGGGGTCGGCTTATACACGGGTTTTCAATTTATTGCGGATTTGGTGGTCCTGAAAGGGGGGGGGGAGGGGGTCGGCTTATACACGAGTCGGCTTATGCACGAGTATATACTGTATATTCAATCGTTGCACTTCAGTTATAATTAGACGGTAATAAAGTTTCACGCTTAATACTAGCTGAGCACTCAGACTGCCAGGTACACATATTGCTTCCGGAATGATTGATTCGATAGTAAATGAGTGATAGACTGGAGTTGCGTTCGGTTTGAAGGAAAATGAGTACATATACGATCCGCAGTAAGATGAATGGCCGCTGTGGTGGTCGAGTGGTCATAGTGACGAACTCGCGAGGATCCGGGTTCAAACCCACCGTCGCCGCAGTGGTGGTCTGCTGAAGTTAGTTTTCTGCGGTTCCCAACTTCGAGGAGTCAATGCGAGCCGATCTTCCCGTTAAAAAGTCTTGCCGCAGAGAGCAACAGGCCTATACAACGGTATAATTATTCATTCAATATACTTCAATCAATACGAGTTAAGAAATAACTCATAGTTTAAAACATTGATTGCAGGTGGCAGCACATATAACAAGCATTACACATATACAAACTTCGTGGAAGGTTCACTATAGTTACACACACATTCCAACCAATTCGTTAAAAGTGCCGCAGAGGAATATCGTCGAGGTGCTTGTCTGGTTTAGTACTTAAATGAAGGAAATATCTGAAATATAAGCTCGCGCGCGCTATTTATTTATTTTTTTTCTAATTGAAAGTGTATGTTTCCATAACCAACATTTCAGAAGATAAATTCCTCTGTAATTACTTTCTGGACAAGCTGCAAATATTTTTAGGTGATTATATTATTTATTTTTCATTACGTATATGTTAATGCCAAAGTCTAAAATTGGCCAGTTTGCAACGTGGCCAGATTTCCCTGGCTAAAGTCCGATAGCAAAACATATGATTCTGAGAGTTGGCGTGTACTTTTGTGATAATTATGTCCACGTTTGCCACGACAACCCACCCATCAATCTGCAGTAGCGATGTAGTAATTATACTTTTTTTTTCCAAAATTTGATGGATAAAACTACATGCCCCCTCCCCATATTATTATTTCAATAGTTTTTCCCACAAATTTTTCATTTTTTTCTCTCTCGCCATATGGAAATATTCTAATAAAGCTGCTATATATAGCCATGTCGGCGATGAACAAAATAGATTTGGTTCTACCGTACCGTCTTACATCAGCACATCGAACATTTGCCAGTTGTGTCCGTCACTTCACGAGTTGGCTGGTCAAAGCCTAAATCCTTTCTAAAAATCGGGCTTCGGCCAAACCTCACGGCCATTTCGCGAATTGACCGCACATCGGGCTTTGGCAGTAACATTGATACACATCTCTTGCTTATTTCTTTCAGAATATTTTCTGTTAAAGAATTTTCGTGAATATTTTGCATAAATTTCTTTTTTGGAAAAGAATAATGCAAGAATCACGAAAAAAAGACGATATATAACAGCAGATAGAGAACCTTTAAAAGAAAAAGCCTGGTTTTTTCTTAAGAGAAACAAACGGTATCAGTGATCGCGGTGCTTTCTTTACTGTGGACAGAAAATGACTTTTCTTTATATTTCTAGTTTTTTTCTTCCTTATTTCTTTCTACCGTTACCTTACAAATAATGTATTGACTTTTGTTGAAGCATTTCCTTCACGCCCAAGAGTTTTTTTTTGTTTCTTGTTGTTTCTGTTTGTCCCTCTAGAGTTTTGTTCGAAAAGACCAATAATCGAATGTTTGGCGATAAAGAAAGAAAAAATTCCAAAATATAAGAACAAAAGTTCTAAAAAAGTTCAAGAGTACAAGAACGTTTGGCAACAAAGTGAACAGTGAAAATTTTATTTCCTCCTTTTACTGAATTTTCCCGTAAGAAAAAAATATAAATAAATAAATGAAATTGTAAAAGTGAACGTTATGAACACATTCCATAAACTTTAAACGTTATAATGATACTAATCCTCTTCGAAATTTTCCACTTAAACGAGTTCCAGCGTAGTAGGAATTTTCTTTTCCCAAGCAGGTAAATTGAATTCATGACATCATCAAAGAACATATATATATATACACTTTTTTTAATGTCTGTAGATAATTATATTATGGTTTTTTAGTGTGGAAAAATCTAATTACAGTTAACAAAAAACGAGCATAATTTATATTTCAGTTAAATTAGTTTTTACCGAGGTAAATTCAATCTTAAATATCTTTTTATGCCCTCTTCATGTGATTTTCTGGGAATGCACATTATTTTATGAATTATTTATGGTATATTCGTTTTTTTTTAAAGTTTACAGTTTAGTTAGTTAAACTAATCTGTGCTAAAAAGCGATTCCTGACTGAAATGCCAATGTACGGTTACCGTGGTACTGTACGTATTATAATGATATCCTTTTTAAGCGCAGCAGTTATCATTAATTGGTTTTACCACAGTTCCTGAAAGATAAGATCAGGATTTTGAAAGTCAGTTTCATTTTTGCGTCACAGTGAGGGTGCGACGTTTTCGTTTCAGTAATGGTAAAAAGTCCATATATAGGTACCTTAACAGGTTATCAAACTGTAATGGCCGCCTTGGTGTAGAGGAGCCCCAAAGTTTCTTTTTTTTCTGACAAGAGCGAAAACTTCAGAATTTTCAAAACCTTTTAGTCTTACGTATTTTTTTTTATTTATTTCTTTATTATACAAAGAACTACAGGAAAAACTCTTTTAACTTATTCGTAGGCCGTAACCTACAGATCCACAGAGTGATTCTAAATTCATGGGACAAACTTAAAGAGGTGATATAAGGGACCCAAACAACCTTTTTTGGTCATGAAATGTGTGGTCGAATCGCAATAGCAAACATGGTTGTGGTTGTTTTAGAGAATGTACAATAGCGCTTCACCAGTACTTCACCAATTATAATATTTTTGCAAACGGATTTTCTGCGATATGTGCTATCAACCATCCGAGGGTGCACATAGTTCTAACATAATGAAGTAGACCCAGTTTGGCTAAGAGAAATTTCTAAATTACTTATATAAACACTGCATTTATGTTTCACGGATCAGATACGTCGAGCTCAATATATGGTACCCGTTTCTCTCACGAGTTCTTTTTGTGAGTCTATCTCACAGGAATCGTGCACGTGATTCCTATTGCCATCTTTGGGGACCTCATCTCCAAAATTAGCGTCGTTAATGTGTCATCAGTGTGTTTAAAACGGAGTTTGCACCTTAACCTTTCATATTCGACCACACATTTCATGACGAAAAATGATTGTTTGGATAGAACCGCACACAGCCCCGGACTGATGCAAAGCACTTTACTCCCGTGATTGTTTAGATATGTTCCATGACACCTTCAAGTTTGTTCCATGAATTCTGAATTACTCTGTATACTTTCCTTCTATTGGTAAAGGAAGGGTTATTGTTAGTAGCAAATTGTATTGTTGGTAGCAAAGGTTATTGTTAAATACTCCTTTGATCAGTGCATTTCACACTACATATGTTTTGTCTTGTCATTATATTACTGGGGTATTTGGTTACCACCTTTGATTTGAAACTATAAAAAGTACTCGCATACTACGGATTTTATATAGAATATAATACGAGTAATAAGATGCAACATGGGGGTAAAGTTGAGCGTGTCTATACAAAGCCAGTGGAAGAGAAAATCCAGATTAGGGAGGACGGGAGATAAATCCTTCGAGACACAAGATAAGATTTGAGGCATTAGGGAGGCATGTGCGAATTTTAGGAGGTTCGATCACTCACTGCATTGTAATGTTCGAAAGCATCTGGTTGAATTGGCAATACGATTGAATACTTGAATGTAACTGAAAACTAATTGTAAAACTTTGTTTATTTTAGTCAATATCGTTCTCACTTTTGTTCCTCGTTGAATCTGAATTTAATCACCATCAATTTGATCAGAACTCTTCCACATCTGACCGGTTCTTATAATGAATAATATTTAATAAAATCCTCCTGATTATCTGAAAAATACTTAATGAAATCATAGGCAAAAAAACAATACCTTAACTTGCTGATGGGTCAACGAGCCTGAATCTTGATAGTTTGAAAGTACAAGGTGGTTCGAAATTCACACACATCATAAATTATGAATGTTTTATCAAATGGGATATGACCATTTAACAAGAAATAGCCTATTAAATTTATGAATTAAAATTTTATCTTAAAATAAAGTTTAAAAAAACTAGAATTTACAGTAAATGTTGAAAATGTTGGACTCTTTCATGGTCACATTGGCAAATTCATTTTACCAGGTTGCTCGAGACTTGACGAAGTCTTCGAGAATTATGTATCTGATATTGCATTAATGATGTTAGTGTTGAGTTAACGTGAACAGTCCTTACATTATAAAAAAATGTGTTTGGTGCTCCTATATCACTCCGCCGAATTCTCGTACCTGTTTTTTTCCGATTCCATTGTTGATGCCAAACCAAAGTCTACACTGACGTTATTATTCAGTTCATTTCACTGATGAACAGTGACGAATGGTTCTCCTGGGTTTAAATAAGATAGTGCCACACGTGAAAAGAAAGTTTTCACGTTTTAGTTGAATTTTTGTCGATCGTGTCATTACGCTGGGACTCGAGCCGCCTCTTTCACCAGACTTGTAACCTCATGACTTTTTTGTTTGGCATTATCTTAAAAAAGTGTCATACTGTAATAATCCTCATACGATTGATGAACTCAAGACTAACATCGTTAATGCAATTCAGACATTAAGTCTCGAGCAATCTGGTAAAATGAATTTGCCTATGTGGTCATGAAAAATGCCAACATTTTCAATATTTATTGTAAATTCTAAGTGTTTTTAAAATTTCATTAAAGGTAATGTTTCGATTCATAAAGTTAATCTGTTATTTTTTGTTAAAAATAGCCATATCCATTTGATAAAACATCCATAAATTATGTTGTATGAGCATTTTGAAACGCCCTGTAACAAAATATACATTCACATAGACTACTAACTCAAATCTCTCAACGTTAGCCATGTAATTGTATAAATCTATCGGTTGGCGAACTACCTGATAAACAATGAAATATATGTACGCATTTACATGACGTAAAATGACACTATTGATAAGAGACTATTTTTCTCCGTTAATGGAAACTATTTGCATATGCCAACGACGGACGGAAATAGATTGCACTTTGTTTCAATTAGTTTTACTGAACCAGAAAGAAATTCGATTTCTTTTTTTTTCTTTCCATTTACCATGTCATTCTTCTTTATTGGATACATAGGAAAGTTACAGGTACGCCTTCGTAATCTATTAACCCACTAGAACGCAGATTCCTTGACGTCTTACTAAGACATAAATTGCGGGACATAAATTTTGTTGATTGATGTTGAAAGGTTGATATATCGCTTAGAACATTAGAGAGAGAAAAGAATAATTATTTCCTTCATGTTGTTTTCATTTTTTATTACTTTCACTTCTCGTCTTTCCGCCAAGCTATGGACGATGATTCCACCGTCATTGTTCTTAGTTTTTATTCATTACATTAAAAGTAGTTTATATTAATGAAAGAATGACCGAATTTGATTGTGGATCCTTTACAATATTATTTTTGTAGTAGTTGGAAATTCAACATGATTGAAAATATGTTTTGGATTCTTCAGAAATCTACAAAACAAGTTGGGTTCAAATTTGATACGGTGGTGGTTAAAACGACATTTCCACTTCCAAAGTAAATAAAAAAGAATAACTTTTGCCAGAAACTGTAGAGGAATATTGACAACGTGATGAGGACAAATAACAATTTACGAAACACCGATAGATGTTTCGGCACTCATGGGTGCCGTTATCAAGGTAGAAAAACAAGCACGTTCTGGTCCAACGAAAAACGTGGTAAGAATATCTACGCACCCATGAGTGCCGAAACATACGGCAGTATTTTGTAAATTGCTATTCGTCCTCACGTTGCCAATATTCGTCTATACACAGTAAATAATTCGAGATCTCGGCTGGTTTCTCATAGAGAATGCTATTAATGATCGTTCTTATAACGTCTATGGAAATGAAACCCAACCATCTCAGAAATAATAACTCTTTAATCGTTTATTTCGTTTTATTTATTTGTCATTCTTATCACGATCATGAGACCTGTATCAACACCACCTATAGAACAAGGCCTCCGCACGAAGCTCGTGACGTCACTGAAGAAGGTCATTTTACTTATTCCCATTGGATATAGCAGGTCGACGCATGCGATATCTTTACCTTTTTTTTTGCAGTATATCCAATGGCAATAGGGGAAATGGCCCTCTTCATTGACGTCACGAGCTTCGTTTGGAGGCCTTGTTCTATAGATGGTGTTGCCTGTATTGGGGCGTTTCTGTAACTTAGCCTTTGCAGATGTTTTATGAAAAATGTTCTGTCGCCATTCCCCCCCCCCCAGTACTTCAAAGTGCCGTACTTTTATGATGATTTTTTTTTTGTTCCCATCGAAAATTTCCTGCATCCTAAATTGTAAAGCCCAGTATTCCCCCCCCCCCCCCTAGTTACGGTCCTGATACGAGTATCATCTCATAGTACCTAATACTGTAGTAACGGCTCTGCTCTCTGCTCGAGACTTTTTCAAATGGGAAACCACTTTGCACACATTCGTACCTCGAAATTCGATAACCACAGAAAACCAAATCCAGCTGACCACCACTGCAGCTCCAGAACTAGGGGTTTTTTTTCGTGGGGGGCTGGATTTTGCCGCCCCCAACTTTAAAATGCGATAGCTTTGTAATAAGTTGTTACTTTTCAAATTTTCTTTTGGAGTGAAAGTCGTCATTTAATTTTGAGATCATGAAATTTCATTAACTAGTCAGCCTATATGATCAATTTCTCCTAATCGACATTTTTTCATGATTATTATAATATACAGGATGGGGAAAAATGTCCGTAGAGACTTTAAAAATTCATAAAAACCGGGAAAATAAAAATAGTGCCCATAAAAATAGTTTCATATTTGACTTATCTAAGTGTGGAAAGCTTCTTATTTGACTCCAAATGTTTATAGTATTTATTTTCAAACGTGCCAATTGATTTGCCATGTAAACCGTTTTCTTCACTGCACACTAGTTATTGCACTGCATTTCTCGCCGAGAGTCATTTACAAGTAATATTTAATGATTTCACTGACTTTAGGCAATTATTTTGGTGCGAACCCGTATTTATGATTCCTATTCCCATATTTTCCTCGATCGAATATCATAATTCTAATGACAATGAAATAAAAAGTTTGTGCATAGTATTAGATTAAATCGCATTATATTTTTCGTCGAAAACAAGATCTCCAAAAGCTTTAACTTCGAGTAAAGCGATACCTCGGTTATAACGTCAAAATTTCAAGTAATCTTCGATGTGGTTATGGATTGTTGAAATTCAATTAAATTATCAAACATTTTAATGTTGTACAACAATCGTATCGTACGGAATCTCCTAGTTTGGAATGATGTTTTGGAAACAGAAATTAACATAAGATCACTGCAAACGTCCATGATAATGTTTTTAAAAGACCGAATGCCGGATGCGCGAAGAAATATGGTAATATAATGAAAAACATACGCATTAATTTAGTAATATCAGTAATCTATATATATATATATATATATGATGGCATGTCCTGACTGATTCATCATCGCTGATCTGAAACCACTACTTCACCAAACACCATTTCTGGCCATATCGCTAGATTGCAATTTACTGCCATTAATGAGATGGGTTGGAAATGAAGGCACTGTCTATGGGTGGTCGCCTCAAGTTCGTTAGGGGAAAATATATTATCTATATCCTCCCTCGGGTTCGAACCCAGGACTGTGACAGCAACCCCTAAGAAACGGGGTGGGGGTTCAAAAGTTATACAGAGAAATCACGCCGAGATAAAGTCCCTGAATCTATATTTAATGGAATTCGGTCAGTAGTTTTATTTTATCACGGTAAGACTCGCTAAGATGGGTTTTTTTTTTCAAAATTAGACCCTTAAGGGATTCATAAAGGGGTTATAATGCTATGTAGAGGAATCATGCCGAGTGAAAACTGCTGAAACTATAAATTTGAAATTTGGTCAGTATCTTCATTTTATGATGTAAAGACTCGCTAAGAAGGCATTTCTCAAAACTCACTCCCTAAAGGGGTCTCAAGGAAGAATTTTCGGATCAACAAATTCATGAGAGCGGAGCCGCGGGTAACAGCTAGTTTACGGTAATATAATAACTGTAACAGTATCAGATGTGTTTCCTGCCGCTTCTCCACAACCTCTTCGCTCTAGAATTACACTTATGTGTCACTCATTTGTAACGGTTTCAAACGGTTTTAAAGGTTCTTACCGATTGCTTTTTCAAGACCTGAGTTATGTGAACATTATCTTTACTGAAAGTTTTCTAGTAAAGATATCGACCAAAATCAATTAATAATTAATTAATTAGTATTTATTGAAGAACATTTGACGTACAATAAATCGATCGGAAAAAGCCGCTTAAAGTGGTCACATCGGGACTCTTGATTTCGATAATAATAACCAATCGATAACTATATCCGGGAAAATCTCGGTAATAAGAACGATGACCAAATATCCCGTTTGGGCAAGTGGGACGTATAGAAATGGGATAACTTTGTTTTTCTCTTCCACATAACAGGTTTCAAAATGTTAAAAATCGTGTTTTTTTTAATTGTCCCAAAACAGATTTTTCTCTTTAAGCTAAAATATATTTTTTTCAACTCAGAAACTCTGAAGTTTTAGAATGGAACTGCATAATGTTTGATGCAAATTACAATACTTTCTATGATGTGCGGTACGTTGTATAGACTCCCTCGTAAATGTCTTCCGCCCGAGGAACTGCGAATGCGTCCAGTTGAAAAAACTATCCAAGAACTGTTCAAAGGGTTTTTTTTTTTACCTTATACATTCCTTCACTACAGGAAAGACACTGCAAAAGCAATGCTACACGGGTTCATAACGGCTGCCACGGTCCACAATGGCCTCAGAGCATTTAAACTGAATACGAAAATTTTTGTTGATAAGAGACTTCCTACAAAGTTTTACAAATTGGAAACGATAACTAATTTGAGAAAAATGAGTTTGATTCAACCATTGTTTCAAAACATTCGAAAAGAAAAACGTTCAGTGATCAAAATCGATAATATAAACAGAAGTCCTGATAACAATAAAAACATTTTGTTCCACGTGATGGTATTGGTACGTCCCGTTCTTAACGAAAGTGATAACAATATCCAAATGATAACATTATCAGTGATTTCAATACGTACCGTCGACTATTATCGACATAGTATTGTTATTTGCATGCAAGTTATTCGTTTGTATTTGTATTTATGTTGCAATTTAATATAAATAACTAACAGAACTCACAAATATTTCGTCATATTTTGATTGATCTTACACTTGTCATCCACTATCATATTTCCTGTTTTTGTAGAGCGCTCTACAACACTGTCGTTATAATAACAAATATATATCTCGGAATATACTGAATTGGTGCGCAATTTCAACAAAATATCGCAAAATCGAAATTTAATTCAAAGCTCATCAAGGTTCGAACATAAACTGGTTAATCTCCAACAAGTGAGAAAAACCGATAGAAAACATGAATAATTTGTCGCAATTCTTCAGAAATTCCACCCACTTCCACGGAAAAGAATGCCATTCAATCGGCTATCAGTAGCGCAACCAATTCATATCCACAATAAATAAACGTCTTTATAGCCGTTCATTACTAATCGGTAAAATTCGAATCCCCCTGCATGCCATTGATAAATCTCGTTACACTTTTAAGAATCCCGTAATGAATGAGACCTTAGACACATACACTTGAGTCTTATAATTACGTTCTCCGCCTCTCCTGGACGGAGATAAGTTTTAAACAGAGTTTCAGAGACGCACGCTTGTGTGTGTGTGTGTGTGCTTGCATGTATGTATGTATGCGTGCATGCACGTACGTGTTTGTATATGAGAGTACGTCTTTATATGGAAATTTGTATTATGAAAAGCATATAATCCCTTCGTAAAATCCTGGAAATTACCAGAGAACTACGTTAGCATGTTGCGCTCGTTAAATTGATTGGATTTCTTCGGGGTTTTAAGCTCATATCGCTCCGTTGCTGTTGGTTGTGGGGGACGGCGGTGGCGTTGCCGTTTTGCTGCTCTTCTTCATCAAGATACGTCGTGCTGTCATTATTGGAGCTTAAAACTTCTCTCTCTCTCTCATTCTCGTGCTTGATTTCAAAAGAAGTATCGAGATTAAGGTCAAAAAGGGGGATTGGGAGGCAACAAACAGGATCAATTAACGAGCCCTGGCACAAACCTATCAGTCAGGGGGGGGGGAAGCCCCCTGAAGAGCGTTGGCACTCATTACGGCTAATGAGCGATGACGATGAGAAGCAAATTATCGAGCAGTTCGACGGCAGTGAAAAGGGGAACCGGTGGTGAGGACTCGCAATGAAAAGAAGCAAAGAGTGCACAGTGATCTTTGCGGTGAGGCGCGAGAAGATTTTGCAAAAGTCCACTTCGTTACGTATAGATAAATGAAAAGTCTAAGAACAATGGTTCGTAATTTATTTCTTTGATACTTCTTGAGCACTTTTGGGAAACTTCGTCGATCTTCAACCGGTTTTGAGCGATAAATGCCATCCCTGTGAAGATTTTATGGAGAAGATTCGTTTAGAAAATATTTCATTCGACACAAAGGAACCAGCAAAGAGATGCATGGGATATGGAAGTATTCAGATTTTTTTTTTCGAACAACTGATGACAAAGTCTGGCGTTGAACTAGTGTTAATCCTTAAAAAATATGCATTATTCAATTTAATATTTTTTTCCGAGCCAATAACACTGCTCAACAATGGGTTTTTTTTCATGTCCTTAAGGAAATTTTAATTGTTTAAGAGAATTTGGGTGGCTGCTGGTTTTCCGTGTCTGGCGTTGGTTTTGTCAGATTGGCTCTAGTATTTGAAATAAAGTGAAAAATTAAATTCCAATAGTAAAACCATAATCAGCGCATAAACCACATTGAAACTGTGTATTGTAAATAAATACGGGTGCGATAGCCCAGGTTGGTAAGGTATTCGCCTAAAGTATCGACGGATGTTCGGAGGTGTAGCGAGTTCGATACCCGGTTCGTCCTTCTCACACACCTTCCTGACACAGAGCTATGACAGAAACGGTAACATGACCACGGAAAAAGATTGCTACCGCAGCGAGTCACGCGTCGAGGGGGTTAGAGCACCAACACCTCAGTGAGTATCAAAAAGACTGCCGTTCGGAATCGACAATACATTGTAGGACCCGGTCTAATTGACCCTCGTGTGCAGAAAATAAGCGTGGTGCGACAAAAAATACAAATGATCAAGTGACAGGGGTTACAGCATTTCAACTTTTAACAATTCCGTCTGTAATAAAGTTGATTACCGCACACAAACTTTTGTATTTCCTGAGTAGTCGGATAAGCCTATGCCTATCCTATGAAGTCGTCCAGGACAAGGGCCCAACTGTCCATCGAACTCTGTACGCCTATGTTCTGGATGATTGAATATTTGTATCTCTTTAAGTAAGTCTGTTACTCTCTGTGGTCGCCACAATGTGGTGGGACTTTTTAACGGGGGAATCTGTTGGTATTCCCACGCTTTAGAGTGGGGAACCACAGAAAACGACCACTACTACGACTGTGTCGTCTTCGGGGTTCGAATACGTATCCGCGCGATGCGAGTCATTCACTGGGACCCACACGACCGCTCAGCGGCCAGCTATTCCTCACTGAACAGGGAATGGCGACATATGCTAAAAATCTTGGCGCTATAAGCAAAGAATGATTGAAGTTGAGAAACTTTTGAGGCTGAAGCATCACGGTGTGAACAGAAAAAAAAAATGTATTGGTTGCGTAATTTTCCTAATCTTTCGCCAGCACTAATGACACTATGTCATCGAGAATTTAGTGCTGCCATTTATCTGCCAAATTAGAAACCACCATTACAAATAAATGAAAAAATATATATATATATTGTGAATATTTTATTCAAAATCTTTGAAAGTTACAAAATTCAAACGGTAGTTTCAAACAAAATAAATTTTTTGAAGCTCTCATATCGCAAGTTTGAAGATTTTGGTTGCTTCTTTGGCTGCCCACGTAATAATAATAATAATATAAATCCAATTTGGCACTAATCTTATTAATAATGAATAACTGGTGGTAATGAAAAGGCATTCTGTATAATTTGTGAATACGAGCCGCCTTTATCTTGAAGGTTACTCCTAAAACCAGCTTTGTAATAGAGGAGCTTATTGATATACAACAGCGTTTCTCAACCTGCAGTCCACGGTGATAGCGTAGTTGGTCCGCACAGGCAGACTTGATAATTCAATTATAACTGGATGGAAAATTATTCAATTTTTTTAACTGATATTCTAGTACCATCCGTTTCGATTCACAAGTAAAAATTGTATAATTGTATAAACATACAGCAAGGTTTACTTGACAATGTGAGATTAATATTTGTGTTTATACCCAAAATTATCGTAAGTCATAAAAACGCTCTTTATTAATGATTTTAGTGGATATTATAAATTTAAATTGCATCAATAAAAAAACGGGACATATGTATAAAAAGATATCCAGAACTAAAAATACAGAAACCTAAATACGGGATGCAAGTGATCCATCGAATTCTTTCAGGCATTTTAATGATCCTTGGGTTCCAGAAAGGTTAAGAAACACTGATAACACTGGTTAACAAACACTGATAACACTGGTTAACAAACACTGATAACACTGGTTAACAAACACTGATAACACTGGTTAAGAAACACTGATAACACTGGTTAA
Source organism: Pholcus phalangioides (assembly GCF_987345545.1). NCBI lineage: Eukaryota > Metazoa > Arthropoda > Arachnida > Araneae > Pholcidae > Pholcus > Pholcus phalangioides. The sequence goes on from NW_028301597.1 coordinate 32,161,245, forward strand.
GAAACACTGATAACACTGGTTAACAAACACTGATAACACTGGTTAACAAACACTGATAACACTGGTTAAGAAACACTGATAACACTGGTTAAGGAACACTGATATCAAGATAAGAAATAAGGTCCTAGATAAATAAATGTCCATTCCGACCCACCATGAATCGGGCATAAATAAATGAATTGAAAGAAATCTCACTGATATTTTCCCGCTGTCTTTGTGAGACCTCGAATATTTCCCTCGATGTTATTCCCTAAAAATATAAATTATTGAAAGAAAATGTATCATTTTTATCCAGTACGGGCAATATCCCGCATTTACTTCCATTCACACAACACATTTCGAAAATTCAAACGGCATTTCGGTTTCGGTTCAGCGATACCACACGTCGACGAGAAGAATTCTAATTGCTCTTCATGTTAATGTTTAATACTAGTCTCGGCGAAGGTTATTTCCTATGCTTTATCTCTCTCTTCTGTTTTTTCGTATGCTTTGATTCTATTTTTCTTTTCCCATCCATAATGTGAGGAGCTCATTCGTATGCAAAGCATGAAGCCCATCGACGTTTTCCCCGAGACCTTTTGCGGTTTTAGTTAACGACGTCCTCGCGCTCTCATCACGCTGGGGAGTTGTTAACATATTCAACATGCCTCGTTTAATTTTCTTTAATTCGCGGAGTTCGCTTCATTTCGTTCGGATGTTTGTCACTGTTCGCAAAGAATTCGTTTCACATTAATTTCCGTAGGAATAAATAACCTTTTCGTTGAGCGATACCCTGGGGGAAATGATTCCAACACGACATCCTCCCTCGCCCGGCTTCCCACTACGTCGCTTACCTTTTGTACTATTATTATCATGATTATTATTATGCTTCAATGACCTGGTAACTCATTTGGTTTTCCTCTTTGTATGCAAATCGTATGATTTCACTTTGACGAAAATTCGGTAATTACGCCATTGAGTATTACAAAATCAACTTCATGTTTCACGGACGCATTTTGAACGCGTTATCATCACAAAAAACATTGTTTTTGATTTTTCTGTTTGGATATGGAGTATTTTTGGAATCAGGATATTTTTATTGAAATTCCATTTTCTGCTGATATTAGAATATTCAATACACAAAAAATTCAACAGTTATTTTCTAAAATTCTCTTGTAATCACATTCATGCAATAAACATTAATGTTAAATGATGTTAATTCAATAAGGTTAATTTATAGTAAGTAATTGATAAAGTTTTTATTTGAATGGTAAAATTGCTATTTGGTTTTTCACATGTTTATAGAATACGCAGCCAAACGCCAAAAATCGCGTTTGGCTGAGTACTGAGTTCTAGTCACTCATGCTCGTGGAATACCTCCATCTCCTAATCCGATAATGCATACTTTATGCTCGTAGGCATACTCATGAGTATGTGATCGGGACTCTAGAAATTGGAGGGAATGAAAAATAATGTGTTTAAGTGGTTTTTTTCTCAATGAGATACATCTATTCACACACAATAAAACTCCCTTTACCATTTACGTCCAAATTATTTGTATTTTATGAAACAATTTCATAAAATGCCTCCAAAGTTTTTTATCCATCGATTTAGTTTTTCTTTTACCGAGTGGGTAGACGTGTTTGGGATCTTTTAACATTCACTTTGCTTTTTGCGGACTGCCGTATCACCAGCAAAGTTATTCGAGTACACAATGTTTTTAGTAAAATATGGAAAAGGGATATACCTTTTGTGGTTGTTCGTGTTGAACATCTTGAGCTATCAAAACATACATCAACTTTATGTCCAACGTGAATAAGATAGCTATTAATACGCTTAAATTATCGACGTTTGGGTTCACCCAAAATTCCAAAACGAACACGGCTAAGTCGTGTCACTAACATAGCCGTGTTCGTTTTGGAATTTTGGGTAAACCCAAACGTCGATTATTTAATCGTATTATCAAACCCAAAAGGTAATCCATTTCTATGATAGCTATTCTAAACATATTTCCAATTTATCGATCAATTAAGTGACCCTTGACCTTTTTCCAATGTTCACCAACTCCTGTAGTGTCGCTATAAGGGCATACAATAACTCACCACCGATCTAATTGGGTCGTATGTCTTTCATACTTCCGTCGTCGTGACGGATAAAGAGTAGTCCGCGCGGCGAAGGCATATTCAGGCGAAAACTGTCGCTGGTCCGATACGGAGGGGAATTTTCTTTGTCGTTCCCTGGGATCGAACCCGTGAACCGGTCGGTTGCGTACATGGTGGTAGACTAACATCTTACCTCTGCACCACTCGCAACCTCCAAGAGTGTAATCAATAGGCGTCTAATTGTAAAATATTTTTTTCCTACGCTATAAATATCAATGCTTTCCATGACAAAATGGCATGAAAGACATAACATGAAAATTTTTGCATATGAGCCATTCGGAACTTCTATCAATATCCATCAAATATTACAAAATTGCAATTTCCTTTCACGTAGAGTTATTTTCGACATCAGCTAAAAATTGCCATCAAACAAACAGACAAAAAAACAGCGTCTCTCATTCATGTGAAAAAGTGATAGTGATAGATATGATTATCTCCCCCCCCCCCCAATCCGATATCGATACGTAGTATACAAATATCTTCCCTGATAATACAACGTCATCGCTTACTACGCGCGCCGAAACGCAAAACACATAAAAATTTTATAGTACGCTATTGACTCATCAATCGCCGCATAAAATTTTCAAAACACGTCATTTCTCTCGCATAACGGATAACTATACCAATAACCATTCTTCAGGAGACAGATATAATAACAACCAATATACATATACACATATTATATCGCATAAAAATACATTCGAAACAGCATAGACATATATACATCCGTCCGTTACATTATGATATTATTCATAAATATTCGAACGAGCCTCCGGAATATTTCGTTACACATACTTTCCGATGATACAGTACCAGTTCCGGGATTGCTTCCGCGATTACGTAAAAGCACACAGAGTGTATATATGTACATATATATTGGTACATGGTAGGGAGCAAGGATAGAGAATCGATGATACTGCCTAGGGAACTGCCGTGGTAACACTGTGCTAGTAGCATAGAGGTTGGATGGCTGAAGAAGGACACGGGAGAATAGAAAAGAGGATGTCTGATAGGAAAGCGATGCATTTGTTATTCAATCCAGTGCAATTAGGAGTTGTGTTCAGTGAGTACGCAAGTGCCTATTTTTTTTATGTTTCTTTTGACATACTTGTCTCGGTTGGAAGAGTTGGATGAAGAGAAAGTGGGGAAACCGAAACCAACTTCGTTATGAATTCCCCACCAAGACTGACGGGGAGTGTTTTATTATTTTACTTGGAACCACTCTACAAATGCTCTGCTTCATCCGGATGATACCACACGTTCTTCTATCCCATTTCATCCGACATAACATTACATTATATATCGGTGTAGGTCTGTTTCTTCTTTTCCCCTTCAACATGGCGTAACGTAAGGTTTCCATTCCCTTAAGTGTACTTTAAAAATTAAACAGGACTTCCCCGTCTTCCGTCTTGATCGATTTCTCCTGAGACGAATTTCGGAACAAAGCGTTGGTTTCTCTCTCGGATAATTTATTTTTCTGTAGCGAATTACTTGCGCAATTGTATTCTTTCCTTTTGTTTTTTTCTTTGGTAACGTTTAGTTTTCAGTTAACTCTTAAGAATTGAAATTGTTATAAACGATGTGATATATTCTCCAACTAGCATTTATAAACCACGTAGTATCCATTTTTAAACTTGACTGGAGGGTTTATAGCTGATGATAAACTTTTCAAAGCTGATATCCTCTTTCTGATGTGTTTCTTTTAGAGTTGCAGTCGAATCCTGTTATAACGAACTCCAAGAGATTGGAGAAATGACTTCGTTATAACTAAATTTCGTTATAATGGAATTCCATGTTTTTGCATTGTTCCTATGTAAGCTTATCTGGGGGGGGGGGGTTAAAAAGTGTTCGTTAAAACGAGATTTTCGCTACATCGGTATTTGTTAAAACGGGATTCGACTGTATTTCTAGAACGTCAACCGTTTTCTTATGATTTCGTATATTTCCTTAACACGAGCGCGAACATTTTTTAGTATTCTCTCCTAAGCAGTCCTTATGTGTTATGTAAAGACGGGTCCAAACCATATACGCTACGTAATTTTGAGCTGTGAAAAATCAGTTTTGGAGGAGTGGTTACACAGAATCGACCATTGAAATGTGAACGATAACTCACTCGAAAGAAGTGGACTGTAAACACTTTTAATAATTTTACGATGATTTTAATTCACAAATATAACAAATGAACTCGCACGAAATCCCGATCGAGGGAATCGTTGTACAATTGACCAGCTCGAGGTCTCAACTTCTACTCACTCACACACACACACTGTCACACACACATAAAAACGCTTTTTTTTTCTCTCTCTCTCTCTCTCTCCCTGGGGACGGGAGGGGAGCTCTCATCACCTTTTGACCTCTGCTCTCTCCTTACTTTTCTTCTTCTTCTTTTTTACTATTATTATTATTACGCAGCAACATACCGCCGGGCGTTGCAATGTTCTTTGAACATTCAACCAATTGCAATTATAATGTAACAATATATAAAACTGATCGTTTCAAAACCTGAACAAATACAAATTTTAACTAAATACGCAGAATAAAGAAAATTGACACACTCAATTACATTATAAATCAACACCTGTCGATACATAATAAAGCATAATATACGATATTTACATTAATTTTCCATAGGTAAAATACACAATTTTGAAATAGGTCGCTTATATGTGCCTGAAGCCGTTTTCACAGCAACCACTCTAATCTTGTTATCCTGTTTGCCAGGATATGTTTCCGTAATTCGACCTATAGACCATTTACAAGGAGGTAAATTATCCTCTTTAACAATGACCATGTCACCTATTTTTACGTTTTCCTTTTCGAAGAACCACTTATTCCGTTGCTGTAATGTACTCAAATATTCTCGATGCCACCTTTTCCAAATGACTTGTACGAATTTCGTTGTTTGTTGCCATCGGTTAAGCCGATTTTCTGGCACCGAAGTCAACTCTGGTTCTGGAAGTGAAGTGATCGGTCTTCCAATAAGAAAATGACCAGGTGTTAGGGCCTCCAAGTCATTTGGGTCTTCTGACATGGCAGATATTGGTCTAGAATTTAGGACTCCTTCTATTTGAATCAAAACAGTAAGAAATTCTTCGTAAGTGAGCCTTGTCTGGCCGATGGTTCGTTTTAAGTGGTATTTGCAAGATTTCACTCCTGCTTCCCAGAGACCACCGAAGTTTGGTGTTCGGGGAGGAATGAATTTCCAATCTATGCCATCCGAGGATAAATAGCCAGCAAGGTCCTCATCTGGTTGAGCTACAAGGTTGTATAACTTTTTGAGCTCAACATTTGCTCCCACAAAATTTTTTGCATTATCTGAATACAACTTAACACACTTTCCTCTTCGAGAAGTGAACCTTTTAAGAGTTGCAATAAATGCAGCAGTGGTAAGATCAGTAACAATATCCAGATGGATCGCTTTCGTCACTAAACATACAAAAATACACACATATATTTTATTCAAGGTACCCTTTCTTTGATTTTTGTACTTTATAGAAAAGGGTCCACAAAAATCGACACCAGAAATGTTGAATGCAAAATCTCTCGTTACACGATCCTTAGGTAAAACACCCATAATTTGTTGAGCCGTTATAGGTTTAGCTTTAAAGCACACAATACAATCATGAACAATTTTTCTACATACACTTTTACCATTTATAACCCAAAACTTTTGTCTGAGTTGATTTAATAATGCTTGTGGCCCTAAATGCAGATACTTATTATGATAATGTACAACAATCAACTGGGTTAATCGGTGTTTTGTGGGCAATAGAATAGGAAACTTCTGATTATAGCCCAATGTACTATTACTTAATCGGCCACCAACTCTCAAGATTCCTTTTTCGTCCACAAAAGGATTCAAACTTTTTATCGGACTGTCGAAAGGGACCTTACCTTTTTCTTTCAGACCTTTGAGTTCTGGTTTGAACTCCTCACCTTGAATCAATTTCACGAGATGCAGCTCAGCATTATTGATTTCTTCAGCATTTAAAGGACTATATTTTTTCTTGTTTTTACAATTATTAAGAAACCTAAAAATGAAACTCAAAATACGAACAATCTTAATATACACATTACTAAGATTCAAAAAATCACTGATAAATGATCGAACTGAAACACTAAAAGTTTGTATATCACACATATTGTCACTCATACTGCAAATTTTGAATTCACGCTGAAAGTCATCTTGTATGACCGCTGACGGGATCGTTCTGTTTGGGTATTCACTGTCCGTAAGAAACTTCGGACCGTTCCACCATAAAACACTTTGTTCCAGTCTCTCTGGAGCTAGACCTCTGGAAATGAGATCTGCAGGATTTTCTTCGGATGAAACATGTCTCCATTGTTGCACAGTTGTTAGTTCCTGTATTGTAGCTACACGATTTGCCAAGAACGTTTTCAGAAGAAGTGGTTCTTTCTGGATCCAAGACAGCACAATCATAGAATCACTCCACAAATACACTGCTGAAACGTCGAGCTTTAGTGAAGCTTTTATACTCTTCATCAACTTAGCTAGTAACACTGCCGCGCACAGTTCCAACCGCGGAATAGTTGTACGTTTAATTGGAGCTACTCTTGATTTGCTCGAAACCATTTTTACTCTCACGCGTCCGGTAGATGAAGTAGACTTGCAATAGATAACAGCCCCGTATGCAGATTCAGAGGCATCTGCAAACCCATGAATCTCGATCGTAGTTGGCTCAGATATCAAAAGACATCTATCTATTTTTAGGTTATTTATAGACAGAAGAGATTCGATGAACTCGTGCCACTCTTGTGCCTCTTTTGCTGGAAGTGGATCATTCCAGTCAATTTTCAGAAGCCACAGTTTCTGCATGAAAATTTTTGCTTTTGATACCACAGGTCCTATCAACCCCAGTGGATCAAAAAGTCTTGCGATGGTAGATAGAACATTCCGTTTGGTGAATACTGTATTGCTGCCAGCTTTCACACTGAAAGAAAAGCAATCTTCACTTGGCTTCCAGGAAATTCCCAGAGCCTTTATTTCACTCGGGTCGGAAAAGGTATAATCACAATCTGAAAATAATTTTGGAATGAGCGCTGGATTATTTCCGCACCACTTATGCAGATTCATGCCTGCAGTATTGAGGATGCCTATCAGTTGCTGTTGAAGCTCCTTCGCTTCCAGCAAGGTTGGTGCCCCGGATAGGACGTCATCCATATAAAAATCACTGGTTAGGACAGGAGCCGCTAGAGGAAAATTGTTTCCTTCATCCTGTGCGAGTTGTTTCAAGGTTCTCATGGCGAGAAAGGGTGCGCTCACTGTCCCGTAAGTTACAGTTGACAACTCATAAATTTTTATGGGCTCGTTCTTGCCTTCCTTCCACAAAATTCTTTGAAGGCTTTTTTGACTCGGATGAATTTTTATCATTCGGTACATCTTTTCGATGTCCGCAATGAAAGCAAACTCGTGTTTCCTAAATCGAATCATTATTGAAAAAAGATCCTCTTGGATCACTCCTCCGTTATACTGAAGAGAATTCAAAGAATTGTCCCTTGTGGTAATCGTGGAAGCATTAAAAACAGTTCGTAGTTTTGTAGTCGTTTTATCAGGACGGTATACACCGTGATGGGGCATGTAATATGTGACCTTTGGCTCTGTGGTCTCATTCACCTCACTCATATGCCCAAGTTCTAGATATTCTTTGAGAAAATCTTTGTATAATGCCTGATAATTTTCGTCTCTCTCTAATCGATTCCACAGTGAGTTTAGTTGTTTTAACGCCATACTCTTGGACTCTCCAAGGCACCCGGGATCTTCCTTGAGAGGCATGGTGACTATATACTGCCCCTTATTGTCTCTCATATGAGTCTCCTCGTAATGGGTTTCACAAATTTCGTTTTCTTTTGATATTACTGGCTTTTCTCCAACACTTTCAATTTCCCAAAATTTTTGCATTGTTTTATTCAAGTTCTCTTGCTGAACTAGTCCACAATGTATTGTTTGTTTCTCTTTAGTGGATAATGCGCCACTTACAATGTACCCGAACACTGTATTTTGTAGAATTAAATCGGTGCCACTAGGAGAAATTTGTCCTGTCAATAATAGTTCATAAAATATTTCAGCTCCCAGCAATATATCTATCTGTCCTGGTTTGTTAAATTCTGGATCAGCTAAATTTACGTCCCTCACCCCCTCAATAGACACTTCTAACTTTTGGGAGGGAGTGCTATTTGTTATTTTCTCCACTATCAAGAAATCCAATTCCCTCTCATAGTTCTTTCTTCTATTAGCGAGAGAGGCTCTCACGCATCCCTTGATTGGCATTGACGCCCCGTTTAAGCAAGATACAACAAGATTTATTTTTTCTTTCTTCAACTCAAGTTTCTCTGCAAACTTTCTGGTTACAAAGTTCGACATAGAGCCCCCATCTAGCAGCGCTCTACCATTGTGGTATTGACCATCCTTATCTTGTACAAGGCATCTCGCTGTACTAAGTAAAACTGTCTTTTTTTGTTTGTTTCTCATGCAGCTGGTGGCTGTTATGGGGTTGGCATCGTGCTGTTTCGGCGTCGTTATATTGCTCGGGGGAGAATGTGTCATCCCCGTTCTTCCTGCAGTAGCAGCAACAACAGTTTCTTCTTCGCGGGGGAAGTGCAGGGTCACGTGGTGTCTTTTATTGCACTTGGGGCAAGAGAACCTTGACCTGCATTTTTTCACCCCATGGGAAGATGACAGACAATTGAAGCACAAATTATTACTTTTTACAATTTTAATTCTCTCGTCCACTGATTTGCTCCTGTAATCGGAACACTTGTACAATGCGTGAGTTTCAATTCCGCATTGTACGCATAATGAGTCTTTTGAATCCGAGAGAAACACCTTTGACACATTTTTATTATTTTTTAAGTGGAAATTTCCTCGCTGTTTTTGAAACCCACTATTGCTCTCAGTGAGAGATCTACCTCGTGAAGCAAAATATATGTCACTCTCTTTAGCTAATTCAAGCGGTCGAAACCATTTTCCTCCTTGCCTCACACTAATATGAGAAGCAGTTTCTCTATCTAATGTCTCAAACAACTTATCTGCAACAATGAGGTCTTTTAATGTGTCAAAATCTGACACTCTTCTGAGCTTCAGATAGTAATCGAAACTCGTTTTTAACCTCGACGCAAATTGCACATGTGTTTCATTATTACGATGAGCCCTTCGAAAATTCTCTAGACAAACCTGCGGTGTAGGCTCGTACTCTCGTAAAATAATTTCTTTTACCTTATCATAATTTGACAGTTCTTTATCGCTTATGTGAGACAAAACGTTGGTTGCCTTTTCACCCAACAAATTCAATAAAATTTCTGACTTAAATTTCTCTGGCACTTTTTTTGTATTAAATGCTCTTTCAAGTGATGTGAAGAAATACCCCCAACCTTCCGGCTGATTGGGTACTCTAACAGTTAGAGTTCTCACACTTTTTATGAGAGATTCAATTGTGTCTTCCTTTACTTCTGTTTTATTATGTTCAGTGCCGTCACAATTTAATTCTACTCGTACTCTAACTAACTCTAATTCTGTTTTGACGCGCTCTAATTTCATGCGTTCTAATTCAACCTCTCTTAGTTCCTCTGACTTTCTATCTGCTATTATTGTGGCTAGATAGTCTTTTACAAAGTCGGGATCTTTTACACATGCTTGATTTTGCAAAATAAGTTCTTTTAACTCACTCACCTTCGCATTCTCGATGACTACTTCTCCAAGGTCCTGAGCAACTTGGATCAAGTCCTGTTTTTTGGCTCCAGCGAACATTTTGACGATGAAAGTTACGTATTCCGAATTATTTTAGCACTACTCACAGTTCTTTCGTGGTCACTCAAGAACTCAACGAATACAAACTCGCTCCACAGACGTCTTCTCCGATTTGAACGACATTTTTCACAGTTCTTTTTCTCCGTATGAGACGGACCAGATGGACGATAACTCACTCGAAAGAAGTGGACTGTAAACACTTTTAATAATTTTACGATGATTTTAATTCACAAATATAACAAATGAACTCGCACGAAATCCCGATCGAGGGAATCGTTGTACAATTGACCAGCTCGAGGTCTCAACTTCTACTCACTCACACACACACACTGTCACACACACATAAAAACGCTTTTTTTTTCTCTCTCTCTCTCTCTCTCCCTGGGGACGGGAGGGGAGCTCTCATCACCTTTTGACCTCTGCTCTCTCCTTACTTTTCTTCTTCTTCTTTTTTACTATTATTATTATTACGCAGCAACAAAATGCGCTAGTCACGACTCAAATCGGTTTTTTCGTAGGTTGAAACTGTGGAACGCTGCGGTTGTTGGTCTGACTTAAAGACAGACATTTAACTATTGCAAGTTCTATGGACTACGTAGGTCTTCCTCCACTTTCATTGAGTACGGTATTTGTCTACGTATAATTATTTATGTTATATTATTTTTTAAACGATTTGTAGACGGCGTATTGATGCAAATAGAAAAGCCAACCTTATTTTTCTACAAAAATGGGACAAAAAACCCCACTTCAGATTTCATTATTGGCAAACACAATTTTCACATGTGGATTATACGTTGGCAAAGTATCGAAAAAGGCTCAAATTCGATCTCAAAGTATCGAAATTTGCATCTGCGGATTATACACGGGAGATTACAATATTCTTTATTGACAGAGAGAGATATACACAGACACCAGAAAATTTATCAATGCTCATTCATAATTTTGTGGTATTACGTGGTTGTAAATGATTCTTCCGTTGAAAGAAATGTTGAAAAATAATAACCGAATGAAATATTAACACTTATTTTCAATTCCGGGGATAGGATTCAAAGATAATTAAACTTTAAACAGTTTAATGAAGTGTTGTTCAACGCTTGCTATTACGATTCAGTGTTATGTGAGTACATCATGTGTAACTGCTTCTGAGGTGGGAATACATATTCTGACATGAAGATCAAACTTGAAAAAAATTATACTTGAAGAAATAATGAAACCACGGATGAACAATCGACATAAGACCAGAATGGCTTCATATAGAAATGACAATTCCTTGCATCGGTCCGGATGCTGATTATATTCGGTCAAAATTAACAAGGAAAGAAGGTCCAGACATTTAAATAAAAACGAACACAGGGATCGTCATGACTGAGAAATCATATTTTCTGAATGAGACATTCACACCAAGAGTTCTATTACTACTTTACCGGACCTTCGTAAGACAGGTTAAATTCCTACTATTGATAGGTCAGGTTTCTCTGGATTGACACGGTAGGGTGAGGCTTCTGCTTCAGGGCTTAGATTTGTATCTTTGGCATGAGCCCCACGACGGACATTAAGCGGGTGGCACCTTCCCTCGAATCGCTCTCCACTGGCACTCGACTCGGGATTTATTTCCGTTTCGCCCTACCAAGACATGAGCTGAGCAGGATTGGTGGCGTTTGATCTTCAGGTAATTACCGCATGGCCTGAGGCCTCAGGGCTGAGTCAGAGTAAGTTTAATTATCTTACTACTTTACCGCACACCAACTCCGGTTATGTGTGTACCATCCTACCCGGAGGTTGAGATGATTTTTTTATCAGATTTTGTTTCTTCACTATGGAGCCCCCCCCCCACCACCCCACCAAAAATCTCAGCCTAGTAGCGTGCTCGATGACGTAGGGAGCCATTCTTTGGCAATACATGCTTTCAAAAAAACAATAAAAATTGATTAAAAATCAAATCATTGCAAAAAAAATAGAAAACAATAATTCTGCAGTTGGTAAGCAGAGAAAAGTCTAAGTCTTGAGTATCATGCACACACAAAATTAAAATCGCGAACAAAGAAAATTTCTGCCAGGAATTATATGAAATTTCATCACTGTATTAATGAGTATCGTTGGTGTTTTCAACGAAATGAATTCATTCAGTGCACAATGCGATCGGCATCGAAAAGCTGTCTTAGGAATGTATCTTACATTGTTCATTATTTGGCTGTTAAACACTGTTTTTTCATTTAGCTCATGCGATGCCTTCGCAAATTTCTCAAGCGTATTAAAGCATATAATACTGAAGCATATTAAGTTCTCCTTGTCAGTGGAATGTCAATGAGAATAAATAGTCGTGGATTAAGGAGCTCACAAAGTCATACATAGTCAAACCACTTTTCAAAGTAACAAAACACGTGATTAGTGTTTGTCATAACCATCCCTTTTGTCCAAAATTTTTATACACATTAGCGAGAGTTCAATGCAAAAATAAGTCGTAGAAACTGAATATATACTGTTTTAAGAAGTTTTTCCAATCAAGGAAAATAACTTTTGTGTTTACTTTTCCCTACTTTCGGTCAAAATGACCGCAATCCGTCGTTCTAGGTGGGTTTGAAATTTCTGTTGTTCTAGAGCTAATGGACCTTGAATATACACTTTTATAATAACGATTATAATTCGATGTTGGAAAGTGTGATTTAAATTGCTGTATGATATGTCAGAATTCTTGTTTGGAAAAATGTTCCTATAAAGTTCGTAGAAAATTAAAAAAATCAGATGAGTCAGCATATCATTCATTTGTATCAAAATGTATCTCTCTAGATATGCTGCAATATATCGACGACAGTATAACACAGCGTGACAGGAGTGACATCCTTATTATCCGGCAAGCTGCTATTATGGAAGTGTTATTGATTTCCAAAAGGATAACCCGAAGCAAAATTCCCATTGACCAAGTGGCTCGTCTAACATTAGAAATGTTAAATAGATTCATTATCTATGCCGTCTCTCTTGAGACGGGTGGGAGGATATTGTACACATTGGAGGGTACAGCTTGTATTACTTCTCTGTTTCGTGATTCTCCTCCCATTTCCCATTTTGCCCCATAATGGGTGGAATGGATAGCCAAGAGACATGGAAACGAGTGAATCCAGATATTTCAAGCCATCAACATTTGTATATAAAATTAATATCATCACTGCATAATATCAGCTTTGCAATGTGATCATTACCTGAATGGATCATTACCCTTTGATCATGGCGGGGGGAATTGAGGATCCTCTATTTCAGGATATATGGCTCTAAATTAGTCCAATCGTATATATGCAATCCCTTATTAATATTCCTTTATTAATACACTGAAGTGAATTGCTCTAATTCTCTAGTTTATGCTGAAACGTCCATAAAATAATATCTTGTTTTGGTTGGCACGATATTATTCCATGGTTGTAGGTACTCAATTTGCCGTCACCTAGAGGTATCAATCGTCTGCTTTGTGATAAATATGGTTGAATAAGAAGGTCTCATAAGAGGTTCTGGAAATGTACATCACGAATTATAGGAACGAAGGGCGTGGAATTTTGTACTACGTAATGTGTGTCGCTACTTCAGTGATTATACACATCGCGTACATAATCACGTTCGTACATACTCAGTACGTTTGTACATAATCAGCACGTTCGTACATACTCAGTACGTTTGTACATAATCAGCACGTTCGTACAAATGACACTTTGATAGAAAACAGTACTGAACCTAAAGAACCATGTGCACACCACGATTCCCATGTTATTCGATTTCTAACCTACCCGAACAAGGATGAATGCAACTGTAAGTCACAATCTCAGACACCGCGTCCAAGAGGCGCAGTGATAAGATACTTGTCTTCTAAAATGAAGGTTGCCGTCAAGGTACATGGGTTCGAATCCAACCAAGAAAACATCAGAAAAAGTTATTTACCTGTTGAACCTGGGGCGACCACCGATAGATAGCGCCTTCATTTCCTACCCACCTCCACTAGTTGGAAATTACCATATGGCGATATATGACTGGAGTTGGTGTGCGGTAATGCAGTGTCTCAGGCACCCTCACTAGGAACATTAACGCCATCTCGAGACGGAAGAGAACATTGTAAAATATATAAATGAAATTATCGATTTGTGTTTTAGTCCTGGTAACGCGCAGAGAAAATCTAAAACGTCGCAGTCAGTTGTATGTTGCTTCTTTGAATGAACTGCCATCTGTCTTGAAGTGGCCATCATAGCAGCACCTCCTATAGATAGAAAGCCTTCGCAGTCTGCTTGTGACGTCAGTAAGTAGTCCATTTTCCCTCAGAATATTAATGGGGAAAAAATTCCCTCCTCACGTCAGTATCATCGTTGTGAGGAAAAGAAATGATCGGGTTCAGAATTGGCGATTTCTATGCCCCATATCCAATATCTGCGGTATTTGTTTGCCAATCAGGAAGATTCTACGCCAAAAGAAGAAGAAGAAACGAAATAGGATGCTGTCTTTCAAAATGTGGCAAACGTGCTAGGTAGTCCGAATGACATTTATGGCAAACAGTACAGAGGCCTTCTATCTCTAGTAGGTGCTGATCATGAATGCCACAAACCACGTTCGCAGTGATCGTGCTGTTTCTCTGCAGGAAATGAGTTGCAGGTGACTCAACAGCATGTATCTGTAAAATTAGTGAATTATTCGAAAATCGAAAATTCAGTTCGGTAAAAATAAATAAATTTTACATTTATCTTAAACAAAAGGCTGGGAAAGTGATATTGTAAATTAAATGGCTGCTCAATATGAATACAGAAAAGAGTCGTACATAATGGCGGCTCGTGATCGGATATTCTGGGGGGTGGGGGTGCGCAGATTTCAAAATATTTACTGCCAACTATTGATGAAAATGTGTAGTCAAGTACTTACAATTAGTAAAGTACGCCTATTGCACTGAATTCAAAACTGTCACTTTTGTTTTCGAATTGGTTTTTACACTATCTGTATTTATTATGCAGTGAAAAAATAATAATGCTCTATCAACGCAACATTAACGCAAATAAATTAACAACAATGAAAATCGGCAATGGTTTCCGGTAAAACGTTCATTACAGCAGTATGTGTTATAGTCACAAATCCAGCTACGGAAAAGTACAGCAGATCCGGATGTATACATGGCACTTCTCGGCGGATCGTATCTTTCAGTTCCGACAGATTGGATGGACCGGAGATCGATACAGCCGGGATTATATATCCTCATAACCAGAAGTCTGCCGCTGTCAAATTTGGTGACCGAGGAGGCCATGGGAACCTTCAACGTCTGCTAACGATTTTGTCATTTTGTAGCAGTGTGAATATAGTTTCTCCATCTTGCATAAGAGTGACGGTTGAAAGCGCATTTCTTCCACGCAAACATGGCACTACTTCCTCGCGCAGAAGCGTTAAATACCGCTGCGCATTCACCGCGCGCGTTTTACACCCATTTACTGCGCACTGCATTTCAATGAAGAAGGGTCCTATGATAAACGAACCTGTGAATCCACACCACACTGTCACTTTTGGGGGAATGCAATGGTTTCTGCGTGTACTCACGTGGATTAGACGTCACCCAGATGTGACAGTTAGGGGTATTAACGTCGCCATGAAGCTAAAAATGAGCTTCGTCTGTCCACAAGAGATCCAGATGGGATTCTGTACAATTTTGGAGAAAAAGCCCAATTCGCAAAGGCTTCCCTTCTGTACGGTATCCGCTGGTAGATAGATAATGGACCGATTACATTTACAAGTCAAATAGCAGTGAACATCCCATTGAAAGAAAAGACACAAAACATAGATCTTGTAACAACGGAAACGAAAACTGAACCCTCAATGGTATTGAATAATAAACACTCTACATGACCTACAGCTTTTCTATGTAGAAGATAGCGCGAGTATGATTCCTGGTTCACGTAAAACAACTTCACCAACAAGGCTGTATCCTTCGCACACTCAGCATCCTCGTTCACATACACGGTTTACAACGGTGAACTGCTTGTGGATTAGGAACGCAAGTTCTTTTAACCGTCTCATTTGCATATTTCCACCGAAGTCGCTCGCACCGGTGCCACCTATCGGCTGTTTTTGAGGTTTTTTTTTTTTCCTGTCTTAAAAATAATTCCCGTGACCTAGCGATGCAAACCGTTTTTTATTTCGATTATTTTTCCGGTTTTTCATGGATATTTAAAGTTTCTACGGACTTTTTGCCCACCCTGCATATTCTAACCTAAAATATACAACATATTTAGAATGTAGATGGCAGCATCAGTATCCACGGCACGTTTTCCAGCGCGGCCAAAACGAGTGTTCATGAAAACCTGTGTGCTTAAATATAACTCTCCCCCTTTTTTCCCCTTCTCTCGTGTTTCTCAGTAGTGAGGGTATCTAGTATTGGCGCAGGAGTAATACAGAGCTATTTAAATGGAAAGCTACGCCTAACTTTGACCATATAATGTATATATGCCGTGCTATATATATTTTTTAATCAGTTGCCCTCAGAAAATACCGTATATTAGGACGACCCCCCCCCCGCCTCACTTCAGGGCCATCAAAACCGCAATAAATTGGAAACCCGTGTATAAGCCAACCCCAAAAAATCCGTGCATTTGAGAGAAAAAAAAAAACTTATATTTTCAGGCAAAATGAATAGCTTACGGAAATTTACAACAGAAAATGATTCAAACTTTTTAATCCGATTCGTTTGTCTCCAAGCTCATCGTAATCCATCAGATCATCTGGGCTGTCTCATCGCCATTGTCACTTTCAAAGAGGACATCATCTTCGGTACCTTCCATCGCATTGCTTACACAACACTTTTTGAAGGATCGGCGGAAACAGAATTCCATGCCTCTTGTACCCATTGGCACATTAGGCCAATGTCAGGTTTCTTCAAGGCACCACTTTTTGTAGTTTCTTTATCATCGAAATGCATCCATTCGATCAACAAATTCCTCAAATAGTCTTAGTGAGGGTTGGTTTTCGGTGGTTCCCAATTTCAAGGTGCGAATTCGAGCCGATCTCCCCTTTAAAAAGTCTCGACACAGGTAACAGAGAGCAACAGACGTACAAACAGTACAAATGTAATTCAATCGTAACACATCACTCACTTCATTTCTGGAATATAGATGACAGCACTGAAAAAATCAAAACACAACACTACATACGCACTCAGACTATTAGGTAGACACACACAGTTACACTTTCGACACAGCTCACTAGGTAGTAAATCGCCCATAGATAGTGATAGACCTGAGTTGTGCTTGGTTTGAAAAAAAGAAAGAAAGTCTTTGAGAGGCTTGTTGACGCTCACATCTAAAGGCTGTACAATCGACGTTAGACCCCCCCCCCCCCCGATATCAAAGCCAATGATGTTTTCGGTTTCTTTGTCTTGGATTTGACATTATCAGTTCTGTGGGGGTTGAACATATCCCACACCAATAATGCTGGTTTCTCGGACACTGCTACAAAAATAACTACTGATTGCGGGGGTCAATATTTTCTCATCAAAAACTGACCCGAGTATAAGCTGACCTCCCCCATTTGAGAGGAACGAATTTTTCCCCTAAAAACTCGACTTATACATGAGTATATACGGTACTTCTGTGTTCTAATTTAGCAAATTCACTTGATAAATAAAGGGATTCAATTGGTATTGAGTTAGTACCAAATCCATTTGAAAAATTGCATTAATGACTTGAACCGTACACACCCTCTTCGTGTTTGCTGAACTGAAAATGGAAGGAGAGAAAACATTTGTTTACCCCCAGTTAAATTCCCACTGTCTGGCACAACAAACTCAATCACATGGCTCCCGCAAAGGTAAGGCTCACGGGGCTTCACTCCGGGAACCCCAGAGATGAATCTTATTTTTTCCCACACTCTTAATATATTGAGAAGAAGAGTGAGAAATCTGCTGCAAGATGTGGGGAAGATCCGTAATCAAGTCCGTGCCCATTATTTTACTGTTCTGAACCGTGAGGATAGGGAAACAATTGGGAAAGATGGTAACGAGCACTTCTTAAACGTGCTACCTGATAAACATTCTTCTGGGGCAAACGAATAGGCTACAAGCAGAAATGTATTATGTGTGCGTGAGTACATATACAGAGTTTGCACAAATGAATGCCACGATTGAAAAAAAATTCAAAATTCTCACATATAATACAGGGTGTTTTAAAAAGAATCTCATGCGATTTAAAAAAAATCATAACTATTGAGCTTTAAATCCATTTTTACCGAATAATATAGAGGAAGAAAGAGCAAAATCTCGCGTTTCACGCGCTTGCCGACAGATAGCACTAACACGTTTCCTTCGGCCGCCACTTCAGTGTTTCTCAATATTGGCTTTTCCCACAGTTAGAAATCGATTCGAATGACTTCATTTTCCATCAGGACAGGGCACCACCACACTGGAGCTTGGACGTTCGAGAACTTTTGAACAATCGCATTCCTAAACGATGGATCGGCCGTACGGGACCTGACGATTCAGTTAAACATCACTGGCCTTCAAGATTGCCGGGCCTCACAGTGTGCGATTTATTGTTATGCGGTTTTATAAAATACTACTTTTATATGCCCCCCCCCCCTTCCACGATGACATATCGTGTCATTCATTTGTGCAAACCTTGTGTACTATATCCCCTAACGCGCGTGTATTCACGTTATCACAGATTTGTTATCTCGTGTTATACTGGTGCTGCCACCCAAATTTTCCAAGTGAAAATGATTGAATGTTCATGTCAAGTTAGCACAGTTTTGACAGCGCTATCTGCGGGCGGAGAAACTTTTTCAAATGGGAGATTGGCTCAAATTTCCGGTACAAGACACTATTACATTTCAAGCGTTTACTGCAATCATAGCAACGTCAGATATTTTCACCAGTTGACTATAAATAGCAATTAGAATATACCATTAATATATTCAGTTTATCATGAAAGAATATTCAAGCTCGTACATGTTGTTTCAATCATTTCTAGACGATAATACATGCATCCGAATATATTTTTGATAAACACGAAATTCTTTGTGTAAGAGTCACTAAAAAACATAAAAAAATAACGTAATGGACTGTTTATAAAAATTTGAACACGTTATATATTACGACACTGTCTCTTCCAATGGTATCTTTTTTCTTGTCCAAGCAAAAAAGAAAAAGGAAAAGATCCTTTCTCTTTTGTATTCTCCAGTAAGAAAAACGAGACTGCCCACTGAGTTGAGTCCGATTGCAACGGCCCCAAATCTTTCTCCAAGACATACAGTGAGAGATCCAAATATATATATATATATTCCTAGAAAGCAAAAGTATCTGAACATGAAAAGAGAAATAGTGCGAAATATATGTGTTTAGTGTGTTTCGAAGCACATATGAATGAGAGGGGGTAACTTATCTCTCCCTTTTGTACATTGCTTCATTTCTGGTTTTTCTTTTTCTCCCCCGTCCGCGATTTTCTTCAGTGATAGTACTTATTTCCTACGTTCAGGACGTGGTTATATATATATGTGTGTGTTTTTTTTCTAGAACCGAAGCTATTAGCTTCACACATACACAATGCCTTATATAGCATTCGGAAGAATAGGTCTTGTGAAGCTAGAAAATGTCCTCATCTGTCCTAGACTTCTCATTCAGAAAAGCTTTTAAGCGTAAGTGCTTCTGGATTTTTTTGCCGTGGATCGGGGAGGAGAATAAAAAAAAAATATATACATTGAAGTGTTGGATGGGAAGAGGACGACATACGAGAAAACAATGTTTTCTTGGATATAGAGTATTGTGCCAAAGTGTGCCATGGCAGAGGGAGCAACTGCAAAGATACATGAAGAAAAGGAACAGACGGAAAAAGAAGAATGTCTACAGGGTATTTGGAGGGTAAAGGGGAGTTGGTATAAGTCGGAAAACATCTACGAACACAAAAGGGACATTTTGGCGATATAAGATGCAATAGGACGACGGAATTTTTTTTTTTTGCTTTTGCTCTCTAAGGAGTTGGATTTACTTCGATCAACTTGTTGATAAATGGTCTTTGACGCTATTTTCTTTTTAAAAAACAGAGGAAAAGAGAAGGTGGTATTATTTCTGAATCGCCTCCTACAGAAGGATCCGGCTCCCGAAATTAATTTTGTGTTATGGGAGTACATATCTAGATATGAGCAGAGTGTAATGTAATGTGTCTGAGATTTGAAATGCCATAGTTATATGTTCTAGTGTTGTTTTGTTGTTTCTATTCTATGTCGTAAATCATATCGGCAATTTATGTAATCGATATAGTTTTTTTCTTTCTTTTTTTGTGTGTGTGTTTACTTGAGTGCCCCTGGGTTTACTGTTTCCTTGTGAGTTATTTGATTTGATGGTCCTCCAATACTTTCTTTTTTTGATATTCTTGTGTGAGAAAACCTTTCTTGAAACTCGGTGTTCCATTGGGGTATTCCATGCCGTCAAAATAGGGCTGAATTGACTTCACCTCATTGACGATCGATTATGATGACCCATTGCAAATATATGAATATCTAGCAAGAATATCATGTTTCTTGTTGAGATGACATTTGGTTTATTATGAGATCTGGCAAAAAGTTCTTGAGTTTGAAGTCCTGTTGTTTCTTCGGTTCTTCAGTTTCGCTTGACTTTTAATGGATACACGTGAAATTTTTTCACTACTGCTTATCAAAGCCCTAACTTCGTTAAAGACATAAATAAAGCGAAGCTTTGGAAACTCCGTAATGCATTTGATGATTCGGATGATCTCCCCGTTAAAAAGTCTCGTCACAAAGAGCAACAGGCCTACAAGATTACAATTATTCAATCATTATAATTCACGCATAGTTATGAAAATCGGTGGCAGATGGCAGCACTACGCGTAACAAGCATTGCAGAAAATTTTGCACAGAAGAAAATTTCACATTTGGCTCACTACACGTGCCCACACATTCCAACATGTACCAATAGTCGAGGACATTTTCATTCAGAAATGCATTCTCCAACACATAAACACAGAAAAGTGAAATGCCGAAGAATCTTGCAAGAGTTTGAAATGGCATAACTGATACTGCAAGAGGATCTGCAAGTCCCATACGCGTATTAACAAATGTTCAAAAACTACTTGAAGCATTAACAGTGGCACGAGATCCACTATTCTGAAGCTTCTAGAGCTTATTGTATACTGTAGGTTTTAACTCGGAAATTATGTCGAAATACATTTCGGTGTTTTAAAAATTCAGTGGCATCAAGTTTGTGACTCTGGCTCATTCCAAAACATTATCCAACATGGTTTTTATTCAAATAAAATTCGAAAAATTTTCCTTCGGCGGAACACCACACCATTCCGTATTAAACTAATCATTTTGAAAAAGAAGAAGTAACGCAACTCTTATTAT
Source organism: Pholcus phalangioides (assembly GCF_987345545.1). Lineage (NCBI taxonomy): Eukaryota > Metazoa > Arthropoda > Arachnida > Araneae > Pholcidae > Pholcus > Pholcus phalangioides. Next base: position 32,182,512 of record NW_028301597.1, read on the forward strand.
TTTATTCAAATACAAAATATACGTACAGATTTGAAGAAAATAACAAACGATATTATATCCTCTTTGTGTCTCTTTTATGGTTTTTTTTAGAAGCTTTCTTTAACGGATTCGTTAAAAAAAAAAAGTAGAATAAGGAGAAGCTGCAGTTGAGTAGGCATCTCGCGTGCTTTTAGAAATGGTTGAGGCCATTCTCATTCAGAAAGGAAAAAAAAAATCTTGGTAAAAAGTTCTAGAAAATTCTCCAACTCACACACATACATACATACACAGAAAAAAGACGAAATGGCAAAGAGCTTTAGCTCAACCAACCAGCAGTGGTCGTAGTAGTAGTAGTAGTCGTATTATTCGTCAGGCAACATTAAGTGACGAGGCGTTCCCTTTGGGCGCGCAAGGAGAATAGTTTAGGAAAAGTAAAAAAATAAAGGATAAACTACGGAAAAAATAGATAGTAGGTAGGACTTTAATGCAGTTCTTTTGGCCCGTTAGTTCTTTTTAACCAGATTTTATCTGCCTTGAAATGGCAAACCACGTTTCGATTCCCGTAGAAAAATAAACAAACAAACACAAAAAAAATAAATAAATAAATAAAATAAGTAAAGAGTAAACTCCACAGCCATTAAACCCAAAGAACGAAACGAGAATCAATAAAAGGTAGTAAGCGAAGAAAAGTACAAAAAAATAGCGAAAAATAAATAAATGAATAAATGAAATAAGTAGAAGACGAAGAAGAAGTAAAAAAGGAAAAATAAATAAATAAGAAAAGTAAAGATCGCTATTGACTTCTTACAGGGACTCCTGTCTCCGGGTCATCGGCTCCTGAAAAATGGACTTGTGGCGTCTTCTGGGAGATGCCATTGAGATGGTATTGTTCGTTGGGTGTCTCTCTCTATCCGTGTTAAGACATTGGCCTTTTTTTTCGTGTCTTTCCCTTTGGTGTCTTTGCATTAGAATGATTATAACTACACGGTGATTTCTCTGTTATCTCTATTTGGAACAACAAGGAAATGTTTGTTTTCTTCGGAATGAACTAGAAGAAGAAAATTTTGGTCCATCTAAAAATATTTATTTCTCTCAATTTGTTTATTCATCCACATAATGCACCAGAATCCGATGTATATGAAGTTCAAAGTTTCATTCTTAAATGAAATATATTCATGCATACGTGTCTGTGTATGTGTATATATGCGTATGAATTTGTAAAAAATTCTTGTAATTTCAGTCTCTCTGTGCACTTTCACTGTGGTCGAGATATGTGTGGATATTTAGCTTATATCTCCTCTGGAGACAGAGCAGGGCCGCACTCGGATTGACCGTGATCTCTCTTTTGTGTACGGTAATTTACCACGGTTGACCCTGAACGGATGGTCTATATCAATATTTTTGCTTGTTCCACATTGATAGTAAAAAAAAAAGTTTTTAGATTTTAAAAAAAATTAACAAATGATGAAAGCCATCTTCAGGTAAGTCACCGTACGGTGGCAAAAAATTCCCCTTGGAGACAGTTCAATTTTCTTTTCATCTTCGTATCACCAAAAACAAATATCACATCCAAGTTCTTTTCTGGCTTGAAATGGTAGCCAGAATTGGCTTTCATCTGTTTGTATTTACAGTTTAATCCAGAATACATATATTTTTTTCCAATGTGGCGCAGCATTGTTTTTTCGGAACTTGCAGCACAAAAAACACAGCATATTCGACGTCAGCCTAATTCAAATGTGGATCTATTGATTACGAAGAAACGATCAATTTCAAACAACGAGGGGCCGGATATAGTGTCCTGTAGCCATTGAACTAGACATTGAAAGTTAAAGGACCGGACACCCCCCCCCTCCCCGCTTCCCATCTCAAGGAGATATCGATGCGTTCCCGAAAAATGGGTGCATTCGGAAGTTTATTAAATTAGTATCACCATCTATGGGGGATTTACTACCCAGTGAGTTCAACTGCACATACGCATTATTGCTATACTACATCTAGTTTCGTATGGTAAATATTCACACTCGCACGTGTGTTAAATTTCCGACTGAGGCACGCTAACTGGAGACTGTAGGGGAGAATATTACCCAAAATTCCATAACACGTGTGTGGGCGAAAGTAAAAACCATCAGCTCAGTTACGATATCGTGAAAATAAATAGAGAAAGCGCAAAATATTTTCTCGTAATGTCAACCGTCACTCGTTAACCGAGTCACAATATGTGTTCAAAATTTTTGCTCGTTATGCGAATTGCACGTTAAAACAGAAGTTCCCACTGTGATTTGCATCACCATCAACAGCATTTCAGCACACTTATACTCAATCGAAGGTTAAACAAAGGCGAATACGAGAAGTAAAGTTAGCGATGCTATTCGTTTATTCACCAAAAACACATTTTCGAATATACATACGAAATACAACACGAGAAATTCCTAAGATCCGATATCACTGTCATTATTTTTCATTAATTAAGGAAAACAGAAAGCAGTTTTAACAACCAATTATAAATAACAACTTCTAAATTGATAATTTCATAACCGTCGTAGTGGTCGAATCGTCTACACAAAAAACCATATCACACATCCTTAATTAGAAGTATTATTAATATATTTTTATAAAGGCTTACAGAATCGTACCAAAATCAGAGGTTCACAACAATCAACAAAACGATAATTACTAGAGTAAATAAACGAGAGGAGAGATAAAGTGTATCAATCACATAAATATATTAGTTTTAATTACCATTAAACTTGATATTTTTTTCGTTTAAATATAAAAAAAATACACACAAATTAACCATCAAGTCAAATGCTACAGATAATGAGTTTCTTGTGTATCTTCACTAATTTAATCCTTCAAACTTCTCAAGACAAATGAACTCGGATAATACTTGCGGGAGGAAAATTCCGGCTGAAATCGGATCGAAACTTTTCTCTTCTCCTTCTTCTCCTCTTAAGAGATTCGAACCCGAATTTATTCGCATATAAGAGAATGGTAGTGCTGGTAAGGGGGAAAGGGGCGTAAAAAAAGAACAAAAACACTCCAATTAGCATGGAATCCTCATCTAATTAACTGGCGCTTGATACTAATTCAGGAGATACTCCAAGAGAAAACTTCCTCTTCCTTCCGATCTCTGCTGGAATGAACTAACTTCCTTTTCTCTCTTGAACAAATGGTGGTATCCTCAGTCTATACCTTGGACGAACGAATCAATATCCAGCAAGTATAAAGAGTAGCTATACGGAAGGAAAGAGAGATGGAAGCCATGACTTTTTCTGCTGTTGGTTTAGGAATATTTTTTTCTGAAGAGGGTCAGTCAGTCTCTAAAAGAAAAATGGCTTCTGTATTTTTTTTTTCGCGTACGTGCACGAATTATTCGTGCTTCGAAGCCGTCCTTTCCCGAGTCTGCAAAATTCACCGAGGACAGTTAGAGATTGAGGTGAACAAATGAGCGAGTGGATGAATGAGTGAGCAAGTTAAGAAGTGAGTGAACGAATGAGTCAGTGAATGAGATGAGTAAGTGAGTAAGCAAATGAGTAAGCAGGTGAGTGAGCAAATATACAAATGAAATGAGTAAGTGAGTGAACAAGAGTACAAATGAATGAGTCAGTGAATTAGCAATGAAAATAGTGGGTAAGTGAGCGAATGTGAATGAGTGATTAAGTAAGTATATGAATGAGGAAGTGAGTGAGCAAATAAATCAGTGAATGAGCATTTAAGATAATGTGTGATTGCGTGAGTGAATAAGAGCATTTAAGAGAGTGGGTGATTGAGCAAGGGAATGAGCAATTAAGGGAGTCCATGAATGAACAATTAATGGAGTCCATGAATGAGCAATTAAAGGAGTCCATGAATGAGCAATTAAGTGATGAACAATTCAGTGACACAGTGAGAAAATAGCTGAGTGAATGAGCAATTAAGTGACCAAATAAGTGGGTAATTAAATACGCAACGGAATGGTTCAGTGTGCAAGGAAGTGAATGCGTGTTCCAAGGAAGTGGATGAGGGACCAAGTTATTGGATAATGGACATGTGCGTGGGTTAATAAGAAAGTGAGTGAGCAATTGAGTGAACGAGCAAGTCAGTGAGCAAGCGAGCGAGTGATTGAGCGTGTGAGTGAATGGACAGATGAGTCAGTTAACGAGAAAATGAGTGTTTTTACGCCCGAAGCGCTAGCCCGCCCCTGTTACCAGATGAGTATAACTATATCACCCAATTAGAATTTTAATTCAAATTTTAAAGCAAATGACGGAATCTTTAGTCTATACCGGTATTTAGTTTTGATATTGCGGACTCTCTGTAGTGAAGATCAATGCATCGTGGACTCTTCCCCCCCCCCCCCGTAGCGTCAGAAAGTCAATTACGACACCATCCTCCTGAAAAATTCAAAAAAATTATAGTTTTTTTTTAAATAATTTGTACATCATAAACAATTGAATAATTTGAATTTCACAGCATAAAATGTGCGATTCATAGGAACGTAATAAAATTAAAATGATCACGCGGACCACTGAAAAAGGAGCAGCAAAAATTTCAAATCAATGGCAGCAATGGCGACACTTTTCAGGATTTATTTTGCCCTGAAACTGGAATATTGCGCTATTACATGGAGTCTACACATTGTGTAGAATTATGTCCACATTGCATGAATTAGGTCCGACCGTCCATATACGGCCCCGTTCAGTGCACCCGATCTCTAATGAAAGATTGTGTTCTTTGTAGATTTGTAGTCTAGGTCGCTCATTCGGCAAGTGAGCGTCGGTTCGGACGTGAGTTCGATTCCCCGCTCGACAGTTGAGTTTTTCCTAAATTCATCTTCGCATCAGCCAGCTGTTAAAAACCAAAGAATGGCATAAGTACTACTGCATTTGATTTATTTTTTTCAGTCATTAGCATGCCGAAGATGAAATTACCTTTGCCTTTTGTACAAAATTGTAAATACTGTAATTGCCGATTGCGATCTTCTTCAACTTGTAGAGTTCCCCCCCCCCCCATTTTTAAGATTCATAATGTATGTAATCCATGTCCTGTGAAACCCGATATGTTCAATTCAAGCATTAGAGAATTTCTCAAAATTTATGTTATGCGATTATGGAATGTTTGAATATTTAAACCCCTATCATCATTAGTGATAACACCAAGTGTGGCACATTAGTGTAAACACAGTTCCTGGTTTAATATTGAAATTTCAAGTTTTCTTTCTTCATCTTAGCCATTATTGCAATTAGATGCATGGGATGTTTTGTTGGCATCAGAAGATACAGGACAACAACTTTATAATTAGAAGTTAGAGGTCAGAGCGGACCGTATAAAACAATAGGAATTTTTATTTTCTTTGTGACACACTGTATTTTCATTCTCAAAACTGGCACAGGGTAATTCTGCGGTGTTTGGTCAGAATATTATATCTACAAAAAAAATCGCTTTTTATCTAAAAGTAAGTCTATACGTGCCATGGGCGTAGCGGGGGGGGGGGGTACGACTTGGGGGTCTGGTGTCCCCCCCCCCCGAAATGTGAGAAAATTACCGAAAAAAGGGAAAAAGATGGCCAAATCCATTGTTTTGTCACTTTGGTCCCCCCCCCCGAAATGAAAGTGGTCCCCCCCCCCCGAACGAAATCTCTGGCTACGCCCCTGATACGTGCGTACGGCTAAACAACATATGCTGATGTATGACATTTTCATTTGTATTTGTGTGTATGCTTTATTTTTGATTTTTAAATGAGAATGAAAATGCTTATATCTCAAAAATGTGATTTTGGAGTTATCATGTTCTGACCAAACAGCAAAGAATTTTTGCACTTCGCCAACTGAGCATTTTTGAAACTGGAATCATACGACGGACGGTTGATGAGATAAAGGGTGTGCTGGTACTTACAGGGCACACTGTATACATATTGTTACCGACTTTTTGTTCTCTTGAACATTTCCACTATTTACCTGCATCTATGAATGAATCTGTCTTGAATTTTCGTATCAGTATTTTAAGTATTTTCCGTATCATGTTAACAATCATTCCGTTTGTTAATGTATTTGTATATCATTGTATTTCCCTTCTTTTGTCCATCTCTATAATTGGGCAATGCTTGCTTGTTGAGATAAATAAATAAATGAATTATAATACTCTCACGGATCTCAAAGGGTTCACGGACCACACGCTGAAAATCACTGGTCTACACCTCGAAGGAGGAATCAATATCAAGCAAGTGTAAAGAGTAGTTTCACGGAGAAAAGCGATGGAAGTCACATGACTTTTTTTTTTGCTGATATAGGAATCTCTCCTTCTTTTTTATCCTGAAAAGGGTCAGTCACTAAAAGAAAAATGACTTCTGTATTTTTTTGCGTATGTGAGCGAATTATTCGTGCTTCGAACCTGTCCTTTTCCCTTGTAACCTCTATTATTCTCCTCTCTCTTTTCCCCCTCTCTTTTCTTTTGTGTGTTTGTTTTTATACATACCTTGGACTTAAACCGCAACTGCTTTTTAGGTTCATCGGAGTTAAGTGCTTTTTCTAGTAACCGCTAGCGATTTCCGCAAAGTCAGGACAAAAAAAAACTGTTAAAAAAAGGGAAAAAAAATGCGGAAAATGTAGAAAATGTTGGTGTGGAATAAGCTCTTGTTGTTCTAACGATGACAGGTGAGTCGAAGAGAGAAGGTGCGGACTAACAAAAGAAATAGTAGAGAATTTTTGTTTTTTCTTACCAGATAAAAGGTAATGGAAGTCCATTTTTAATCAAGTACTAACTCTTCTCCCTTCCTGACATCTCTCTCAAACCCAGGAATTTACTCCAAACACTCTCTCACCAGCAAAAATCTCGAAGAAAACAACTATTCGACGTTTTAATCAAAAGCTAAATTAGTATGAGTTTCATTCGAGAAATAAAAGAGAACTATTTTTCTCTCTTTTTCCAATTTCTTTTAATTCCAAGTCAAAAATAATTAAGAGGAAACAGAAACTTGATTGTAATTTTTTTTTCCTGTCTTACCTTATAATTCTTATCTCTTTTTATTTCTTTGTCTTTCACCTTATAACAATGTGGAAACTCTTGGGACATCCCGGTTCAATTATTTGATGGGTATTGTTTTGTTGTTTGTTCACGTGGGTCACAATTCTCTGACGGAAATTGTACTCATGGAAAAAACCAGAGCCGATGAGAATTGTCCTTTGTATAAGCATCGTTTTTTGACTTTAATCAAAGCGAAAATAATGAGAATCACACACAAATGCAATTTCATCTCCTTTCTTTTGATATATTTTGATCAATCTTCGAATTGGATGATTTAATTTGAGTTTCCGGTAAAAAAACCTAAATTCTCACTATATTTCAGATAAAATGTATACCACGTATTATTAAATCATAAGCTCGTCGGTTTTCGCTTTATTATAATTACGTCACTCGAAAATTCTTATGATTATATATCTGTTTCTGTTCATATTAGATATTATTCAATTTTCTTGAAAACATTGTATCATCTAGTCTGGGTTGGAGTCGATGTACTGTAATTTGAATTTATGCTAATCGAATAGTTACGATGTCGTGGGTTTACTTTCGTAATACATTTGGTTCCAAAGTTTTACGAAACTTTCCTGCTTTTGTAGCTATGATTATGGATTTTGGTTTGCTGGAATGTGGGAATTTAATCAACTATATTACTACTATATTTGCAAAATATAGTCGTAAACCGAATTACTTGAGTAGTTCTTTCCAACACTAGCGACTTATAAAGTCGAAATAAATTCTTCACCGTTAAAATAAAGCCCGTCGAGTTTTTTGATAACAAATGTATAGCGTAGCTTAGTGACCCGTGGGCCTGGCTAAAACTGAAAATGTTGCCTGCGATGTGTGAGCAGTTGGAGAACCCTGCAATATGCCCACTCTCCGCGATGCCTCTAGGAGCCACAACACACCCTTTGAGAACCACTGGCTCTTAGTTTATTAAGATTAGATCTGCCAAGACCGATGACCTCTTTATAAGAAATGCAAACAGGGGGGCGTGGGGTCCTCATAGCTCACGCCTGACATCCCTGGGATGCAAATGTTATTATTTAGCCTATTTATTTTTATAGTAATTAAATATTTATAGACCGTGGAAAATTCTTGCATGCGCTCCCACTAAAGATGCCAGTATTGAGATCAAGAATCCTTGAAACTGAAATCGCTTGCATTCAGTGGAAGAACCAAACAAAAGGAATACGTAAAGCCCTTTGAGAGAAAATTTCGAAAAATTCACAGCACCTTGGATTATCCGGATACTCGAACTTTCGACACGAGAATTATCGAGACTCTACTGTAAAGTTTTCTATAAACTATGCCAGACTTTTGTAACCATCTCTTCCTTTATAAACGCATATTTGTATGAGCCAATTTCAATCTTTGGTTTTTAAAGAGTGGTTTTTCGTAGGGCTGCCAAACTATTTTCTTCTAAACGATGTGGTCAAACACTTTGGTTTGAGGACGAATTTCTAACACATAATTTTGTGATTAATTCATTTTTCATCTGACGTAGAGATATTTTCTGATCAGATGTCATTCTTACAACCCCTCACTGTAGTCGAAGTCTTTGTACGTCGACTTTCTCATCGTGATTTTTGCTTAGAATCTATATTACTGTTATCATATATCCATCACAGGATAAATTCTTCTTTTAGACCGTTTTAAAGTATTCGAAAATTCCTCTACACCTCTGTCATTTTATCTGACAGCTCCCAAAATCTACAAACTTCAGTCTTGGTTTCGTGATGACCAGTTCTTCCTATTTTATATCGCACACACATGACGCTAAACCTTGATTGTCCAATCATACGCAGCCATTAATTTGTGTAAAATGACGTTTGCGCCAAAACTTTTCAGAAACCTTATCTTTATGTTTTTATGAGCTCAGTGTACGTGATCGTAATAATTTTTTTTTGATCTGATATGTATTATACTTGGTCTTATGCTTTTTCTAATTTAAGTTCAAATCATTTTCCTTTTACATTCAACGTCCAATATTTTCCAGAAAAAACTTTTGAAATAGACTGTATGAGAGGGATGGACAAATCTATTGCCCGATGTGCACGAGACATGCAGAAGCTTTGACCGGACATGTATTTCGACCACTTGCGGGCATGTTAAAAAAACTTGAACATTTTCGTTTATTTTTAATTATTTCATCGACAAGCGTTTCTACACACATGCGTAAAATTTCACTGAAATTCTTTCTTTGGCAGACATGATGCAAATAGGTGATCAACGTATTTTGATTTATTTTGACGGTCTTAATATTTAGCAGCTCGATGGATTCTCATACACTGCAACTGGGCAGTTCTGAAAAACGGTAAACCTCACTTCCAGCGAAATAGTATGCCATAATGGTATTCACGGAAGCGAAAAGACTTCATAGTTTGCATTAAAAAAATATAAATATATTTTTCCAAAAAGATTATGTATTAATGTAGTATATGGTCCTTCTATTGTTTTAAATTTTTTTAAAAGTGTTCGAAAGGGATGAAAATTGCGATTGATTCTGAAATTGTTCAAAATATTTGTGTGCCGCACTTCTCTTCTACACAAAAATAAATAGCACGAAATGTAGGACTCCTATACTGCCACCTATGAAATAAAAACTGAAGTATAATTTTCAAGTTAAATTTGGTGTTGGTTTCAAACCGGTGCATGGCATGAAAACTAACAATATATATGTGTTGTGGTGCTATATATTATTTTCTATGATGCACACCGATGTAAACTTTTGTACGCATAGTTTCAAAACACATGTTGCTCATTTATTTTTATACTGCACAGTGATTTAAAATCAACAAAGGTTTAATTTTGAGAATAATAACTGATAATTTTGATTTTATTCAACAAATGACAGCAGGGGTCCTAGCTTATAGGGGTTTTTTCCCTGGTACTTATAATACTAAAGTAAATAAATCCAATGATAATATATTTCGGGAGTGGGAAACTCATTCACGCATTTATTATTCTAAGTTACATGCCCGGACGGGCAGGCATGTAAATTTTTTGAGATTTGTCCAACCTTTCTGTATAACCAAGTTGTGCGTTAAATACAACGACATGTGTGCATAGGGTATTAATCTGAGTTGCTTTCACATCAAAAAGAGGGGTTTTAATGAACGCTGAATATTCAGTGTTGGAACTGAAATATATTCTAAAATGTGAATTTATCGTATATGTATATAATATTTTTCCATTGATATCGAGATTTAGATCCCAAAAATATCTCCAAAATGCAAAAATAAATCAAGATTAGTTTTAAGCGCGCAATTTGCCGGTAGAATATCGAAAACGTCGACGTAAAAGCACATTTTCTTTCCAACTTTGATACATCGATTCATTGCATTCACGACATCAACCTCGACATAATATTAGTCTGAATAAAAGACACTGCAGTAAAAGAGTACTTTTGAAGGATACTTTTCTTTGAATGAACTTGGTTTCAATGTCCATTGAGGGAGCAGTTTGGGAGCCAGATGGCTCCCTACTGAGTTATGTTTATTGGCACTAGCGCCATTTACGTTAAGATGATTGTATTTGATAACCTGCTGATCACTTACCGGGGCAATAAATAAGTATGAGAACCCCTAGCAGTGCTACGCGACTTCAGACACAGAGCCAGGGCATAATATGACCAATGCGAATAGCCCGACGGAAGACATTAAAACTGACAGGTTTCAGTTTATGAGGAAGTCGGAGAGAGAAGTGAACGGGGTTGGAACTTCATGGCGTGTGTGTTCGAAATAATTCGGTCGTTCCTGCAATTTATGATCGCAACAAGGACGGATGTGTTTCACCGCCGTTCCTACCAAATGAGGTGATGTCGAGGAAATCGTAAACATTACTCCAAGACCCGTATTTATACGATAAAACTCGTGAACGGAGAGCCGTGTCGTTCACCGCTGTGATGAGAAACAACTTTTATTTTAGCTTCGTAATTATTATTATGGCACGAATACTAATGAACCTTGTGATAGAGTGGAAGGAATCGAGATACTGGAGCATGCAGTTAATTCAAAGTTGTGTGTATATATCTTCATCGATATCTACAGTTTTATAGTTTTTCCACCTGTTCCCTCACGTACGAAAGCCTTAAGTATGAAGTTGCATTGTTGTTTTCAATCACTTGTGACACCTATGATATAGCCGTGCATGTCGCAGAGGGAAAATGTGTTTGATATAATAATAAACACACATACACAACACAAAAACAATATCGTAATAAATATTTATTTAAATGAAGAGATGTGAAGTTTCGAGTCACAACCGTCACAGCCACATCGTTGGGCAATTTACCTGTTGTGGCGTTGTATTTGTATTTGTAACAAAAATGTTTGCATGCATTTGGTGAAAAAAATTAGCTTTTTCATCAAGTTCGTAAAAGATCTTTATCAGCAAAGCACGTTTTGCTTTTTGAGTTTGAGGGGCCCATCGATAGATGGTGCCCCACGTTGTGCCACCCAGTCTTTCCTTCAACATAAAGTGTGATTCAGAGTTCCATCACGTGGACGAGAACAACTTGACACGTGAACACCTATCCATCCTTCCGGCTGAAACTCCCAACTTCGACCTGCAAATGCGAGTTGACTTCCCATGCAAATAGGTTCACCACAGTGAGTACTATAGGAACAACACGTTTATCTTTCATTAAATACATATATACTTTCAGATTCAATATATACTACACACCGATTTGGAAAGGTCGTTTATTAAAAACACGCATAACACTTAAAGCTGAACAGCACTATAAGTACAACAAAATAATCCTGACACAACTTATCTCTTCCGATTAAAACGGTAGTAAATTGCCTCCATTGCGATAAAGATTGGTTTTGGACGGTTTAAATGTACACACTGATGCGCACGCACGCGTTCTCGTGAACTCAGCGTCATACTGTTTGAAAAAGTGATAGTAATGAATATATTTATGGTTTCAGATACCTCGCCGTGAAGCTTGAGCACTTTCACATGTTTACAAAAAATTTAGCATCTGAACTATAATTAGCATATACGGTACAATACCGTTGTAGCGATAAATGTCGTAACTGGATTTTTATCCTCTAAATTTTTTGTCCATTCCTTCATAAGATGTCTGCGAAGTTTCCCCAACTTTCTGATGAATAGTTACGGCTGTCGACTGATTAGAATAGATGACTTATAATTATGCACACCCAGTATCAGTTAATTACCCCGGTTCAGCAAATCATATTATAGTGAAACCTGTCTTAGACGGACATTGTGTGAGACGGAAACCTGTCTAAAACAGAATATTATTTCAGTCTGTTGACGTTCCACTTCGCACAGGTTTCACTGTAGTTAAATTATTAGCATTTATTTTCTGAATGTAAAACAAAAAGACAATTATTTGCCACTTGAAGCTTCATGGCTTATTCACCTCCTGTGCGAGGCCTATGTGTGTGTGTGTGGTGGGATATACTTTAATATTCTACATTTTGCAATCAGTTTTTAAAACAAAGAAATACAAGTTTAATGGACAATTTCCTGATAGATTCTACCACACGAAAAACATGCCACAAAGTGACTTTATCGAGAACCAAACTTGAAGATATTTTCTTTTTGGGGATGCCTATTGGCTAAAGATGATCACATAGTAGTAGTTCTTTTCGGAATTCGTCTATGCATCACGGCTACAATTTGTTGTGACGGTAGTCGAATCTAGGAAAACAAAACAGTTTTTGATATAGAGGACTTCAGGAGGATTTCGTTGAAGATAAGACGTAAGTGAAGCAGGCCATACATTAGAAAAACAAGGAAAATAAAGATGTGTTTGAGTGTATAATTTCATTAAAATAAATTAAACGCACTTATCGCAAAACACTTTCACGACATTAAAATTAAATTTTGCAAAACCTAGAGAATATCAAAAACGTTAAACTATTGCATGCAGTAACGCGATTTAATCATTTATGCCATTAATACATATTATCAACGAAAGACACCAATACTCGGCATATCGTTTCATTATGTAATAGTTCCTTACCACTTCCTCGAATCGAAATGAATGAGACTGAACCTATTACTGATTGTAATAATATCGTACATGAATAAGTATTTCCATCGAAAGAGTTAGAATAGGGTACTTCAAAATTAATAAAGCGATAAAAATGGTATAAATTCATTTGTTTTATTAAATAATCTCTTCAAGATCTAAAATAATAAGCTCAAAAATTATTTGCATTTTTCTTAGTAACTGACCTCACGAAAACTATCATCTCATACGTTAACAATTCATATACGTAAATAAAACTATTTTGTCTGTATATGGGAGATTTTACTGTTTTCAAACCATTTCATGGAATAGATATTCAACAGAATGAAATATAAAAACTGGATCCAAATGAAATTTCTAAGAACATCTCCTACCATATTCCAAATTCCATCATACGGTTGAATTTTGCATGGATCCACGTACTCTCATGACATGAAAATCCAAGTTTAAACTGAAAGGTCAACATATATAAGAGAGAATTCAAATCTCCATCGTTGATAATATCGGAAAGAAAAAAGTCAATAAAGACAAAAGAACGTCTTTTCCCTTAGAATTCTTCAGACAGAAACGAACTGAAATTCCATTCTTCTCCTATATAAATATAGGAAAAACTACGAATATTACCATGAAATAATGAGGTTTTTTTTGTGTTTTTTGTTTTTCTCTTTTCTTCCCATTTTATCATGATGTACGGACAACATCCTGAGTCGTCATTTAAGAACCCCAAAAAGAAGTTGTCTATATTCATGGCATCATTGGAAACAGGAAAATGGCGGGAGCAAAAGAAACATGGCTGCACACGTAAAAGTTATAGTAGTAAAAAAGGCAAGGGAGAAAAAATAAGGATGGTTACGATTTGTGTTTTATATTCATTTTATTTTTTTTGAAACGACTCCAGAAGAAAATTTTCTTGATTCTATATATCCATATATATATATTTTTTTTCATATATATATATTCTTATATATTCTTCTTAGTTGAAGCATTGCCTGGCGGCGGAAAGCACATAAAATATCATGGGCCCAACGTTTCACTCTTTTTCTACCATCGTGTCGCGTTCAGTTTCGTAGACTACAGTTTTTGACTCCAGCCCGTGAAGTCCTTATCTACGAAAAACCCTGCAATTTCTTTTATATGTATTTATGCTATTTCATTTATATATTTTTCCCCCAGTTTCCTACCACATTTCTCGTATTTGCGCTCCTTAAATATTTTTTTTTTCTCCTCGAACTTTGCTATGGAATTCGTAATACGTCCGTGTATATGCGTATGTGTGTGTATGGATATTAATATAAAAATAAATATATAAGCATCCATATACCATTCGGGAAACATTTCTGAAACTTTTATTCGCGATATGATATCACTCGAAAGATGCTGGAAAAAGGAATTAGTGTGTAATAATTTTCATTCAAGTGTTTCCTTACTATCTGAATGTATTCAAAAGCTTGACCAGAATTTATAATGTAATTTGTATATATGTAGTATGATTTTTCTTTGAGAAAGGCTATCAAATCCATATAGTGAAAGTAAGAATATTCCCAGTAACGCGATAATTTTTTATTGCAACTAATAAATGTTTCTGGCTTATTTAATAATATCATGAAATTTTTTTTATGAAAGATGTCCGTTATGGAATTTGAATATTGGAAACTTTGTGCAATCACAAAGTTGTTACAAAATTATTAAACTATTATCAGAAGACCACTGGTGAAGTGGATGAAAGAGAATAATATATTGTCGAAAACCAGCATGGTTCAGGATGAGGAATTCATGTGTAATCAATCTACCTTTTTCCTTCTATGATCACGGGACTAAAACTTTGGGCAAATACAAAAATCTACGCTGTCTATCTTGATTTCCAAAAGGTATTCGAACGGGTCAAACATAGGGAACTGTTGAATTGGATAGAGGGAGAGAGAGAGAGAGGGTTGTTTCGAGATAGGTGACAGTAGTTTATGCTGAACAGGGGATTTTCTGATTGGACAGATGGGAAATGTGGACTCTATCAGGGTATCGTTGCGATTGTTAGCAGATGACGCGAAGCTAATGGGGGATAGTCGGGAATCCAATCGAACTTTAGACGAACTTGATTATGATTGAAGCACCCGCTAATGAATGGCACATGACTTTCAGTGTTGTCGTGGTGCATGATCGCTCATTTTTGTTCGAACAACCCACTCTTTGTTTACGAGTTGAATAGTATAGTTATTCCCTATGCAACGAGAATCACCGACTTGAGAATTCTCATTGACGATTGGCTTGGGTTTTCTGAACATTGGGCTCAAAAACGCGAATAGGGAATGTTCAGTTTCATTCTTAAAGAGGCCTCTACGCATTCTCCTAGATTCATATCTCTGCTTTTCCGAGGCTTATTTCATCCTGGACTGGAGAATGCCTCAAGTTTTTGGAGACCATATCTACAGAAATATATAGATTCGGTCGAAAGGTTCAAGAGAAGAACTACGTGTACTCTTAATGGCACACGCCAAAGAAAGTCGTGGTTTTTCGAATACATTTACATTGGAAGACCGGGGGGGGGGGAATATGATTGAAGTGTTCAATATTTTCAGCGAGATAGATAGGATGGACCACGAGTTATTGGGACATCATCCATCGACAAGGAGACAAGAGTGCTTAGAATAAGGTACAACAGTATCGATTGGTAAGGGATAATTCCAGGTCGTGGTGTCGCAGGGAATATTTTTCTAACAGGGTCTTAAATAAATGGAATAATTACCTGTGGGGGCCACGCATTCAAACACAATTGACATGTATAAAAAGAAATACGGTGTTTAAATTCGGATAAATCGAGAAGCTATCCATACTTAGGCATACACAAAAAATTCAACATATTCCTCTCTGAGAATATTCAGAGCCACACTGATATTTTCCCCTTTTTAAAATACCCAAATCGGCTATGAAGAGTGTGGCATGGATCGATTCCATATGGATCGATAAGTCCATATTTTTGTATGGAACAGATTATTATATTTTATCATAATTAATAGTTTTTTCAAGAAAATTAATAATATTTAATAAATATTTTGTATTTGGGTTGCTTTATTTTAAGATATAATTGAAATCCATATATATATATATTTTTTTTTCTCATCCATATTTCTTTGAAACCTCGTTGGGTATTTTGCCTGTTGTGACCTTTGAATTTGTATAATTGGTGTGGAATTTTATTCGAGAGAGAGTTAAAGTTTTATTATGAAATCTGAATTTGCAGCATTTCAGAAAATAAAACATGTGCAATTTAGTTTGCATGATGAAAATACAACATCCGTGAAAAGATTCAACACCTGAGTTCAGAATGATAACAGCGAAAGCTTTAGAGAATAATTTAGGTTAAAAAATGCATCGGAAGTGGAGCATTTACTTTCCATCGTCTCGAGTATCTCCGTCCTTAAATGCTCGAAATACACGTTTTTTCGCAAAACTTTTTACATTATTTTTTTCCATGTAGATATCTATTCACTGTCGGTTAAAGTTTTGGAATCGATCCGTGCCACACTCTTCATAGCCGATTTGGGTATTTTAAAAAGGGGAAAATATCAGTGTGGCTCTGAATATTCTCAGAGAGGAATATGTTGAATTTGTTGCGTATACCTAAAATTCAATGAATTACTAGATTGTAGTGATGGGAATATCTTAAGCTTCGCTGGGTTTGCGTTGGATGATTGTTATGAACATGCCATTTTTAAAGATACTACCTTGAATGTATGTGAATATTGATAATCATTTCGTTTCTACTAGGTAGTATTATTCCATTGCGATACTGATCGCAACACCTTAGATATAGTTCCGCATATTTCGAAGAAAAATTCCCATTCGCTATGCATATAGTTTTGCAATTATTGTTGTAAAATTTGATCGGAATTGTGCAGACAGATTCATTAATCGATTACGTAGATGTTTACGTGTTGTTTGATGGGTTCGATTCTACTAATGGATTCAAATAATACATACCGTGTTTCTAATGTGATCTCGATAATTGTTTTACTTCTAGAAACTCATCATTGCCTTTGCTTGGATAAAAAAAAAAGTTTTGGCAAATATACACCTTTTACAAGCAGAGATGTTCGTATACTAAATATATCTGACATGAGATAACTAATAGATATGCTCATTTCCTAAAAGAATATGACTGCATAGATATGACTACAACATAATTGCTCATATATAGCTTATTTAACACTGTTCAACTACACATGTATTAAGCCTTAACTTACATTTTAGTGCATTAGTCATATTTTTGTTACCATCGTTTATGAGGATTTGCCTTGTATTTAATGAAAACGATTATTTGTGGGGGGGGGGGGGGATACACACATTCTTGAACATACATGAAAAAAATTGAAACAAAACCACAAATAATAATTAGCATAATGAATACAAACCATGAAAAATTTCCTAATATATCAATTGTTTTCAAGGAAAATTGGTGAATAGTAACATAAATGCTCCATAACGTAACGAGAAAGATTTCGACGTTTGTCTAAATCTGTATTCAGCAATGATAAATTACGAGCATTGAATATATCACTTACATATACAGCAGTATTCAGCAAGTGAAATGAGAGAAAAAAGCCAGTTGCAGGGGGGCAAATGCTATTTCGGATGTTAAAATTGAAGAACAAAAAACCCTTGATGATAAATAACAGCCTCGAATTTTCTATACAATTGTGGAAACAAATAATTTGTTTTTATTTTCATTTTTCAACTCAAATGCCATTTTCCCTTAATTTACTACAAGATAAAAGTATTTCGTTTTTACTTATTTATTTATTTATTTAAAAAGACATAGTATCTAAAATTTTTCGTGATACAATTTTCCTCTGGGTTAGTAGCACTATCTTAAGCTAAGAAAAGTAAAAAATTGACTATGACGTAAAATGAATGAAAAAAAAGGGGATGAATTTGGAAGGTAAAGTAAGGTTCGGGCAAAATATATACTGTATATATATATATGCAATGTGTTTTTGTGTTTTTTTTTGAAAAATAAAAAAAGGGAAAAGTAGAAATAAATCGCGGACATCCAAAATTGCATTTACTTTAACCTTATTTTCAAGGTAATGGTTTCCTGAAAGGGTTGCGTTTGAAAGATAGGGACGGTTCCTTTTTAAATTCTTTTTCTGCCCACGAAATTTCTCTGCACGAAATGCATGTATGTACATTGGAATCGGTAGAGGATGTGGAAAGAGAGAGAGATTCGATTCAAAAAGATTCCTCCACGCTCGAAGAATCCCAATCGCTTACTACGCAAAGGCTTTCCTCTGTAATAAATAAATATATACCCATCAGGAAAAAAAAACTGGAAGAAAATTTAATTCGAATAAACAAGAAGCCTGATCCCGTTTCAAGGGGAAAAAAATATTTTTTGGAGAAAAAAATTAATATATATATATATATGTGTGTGTGTGTGTACATACATATACAGGGGAAAAGTTTCTGACGAATATAGCCTATATCACGCATATAGTACTCTGGGAAAAAGTTGATAACAATACATTAAACAATTTTACCGTTTTTATCGGTATTTCTCCTTTTCTTTCCTTTAAAAATGTAAACATATGAGATTATGAATAATGGACAATGATTATAAAACACACACACAATATGAGAATCGTATACTAAGTAAGTGTTGAAGGTTATATCAGGAAAATATAATCAGAAGATATCAGCAAATGGTGCGCATAAACGGGTAGTGTCAAGTACAAATACAAATGCAAACACAAGAGCCACAACAGGCAAATCGCCCATCGGGATGGCTACTACTGCTACTACTTAACCGAACATGCACCTCGTACACATTCCTCTTCGAAATTTCTAACGAATCGGTACATGCCGGAATGTTTGTTCTGAGTGTATGTTTGGCTGTAACATATTTATGCCGTCGAGTTGCGCTTTTTTCGTGTTCATGCTGCCATCTGGATTCCATTGTCTGAAGTAAAGATGAAAATGCTTGAATTTTCATGTTTTGTCAGTATCGTGTTGTAGGCCGGAAATCCTGCTCTCTGCGGAAAGACTTTTTGAAATGGGTGACTGAAAAATGATGTGAATAAATAATATAGAGGCCAAATATAACCAAAATACAGCAACCCAACATCAAAGCATATACGTATATAATGCACAATACATAAATACATGCTTCTTTTAAATCTAAGAATGGAAAGAAACAGAATATAAACTCTACAGTCCGTATAAAAATTTAGGTGCAATAGAAGAACTTATTAGGGAGAGAAGAGGATACTCTTGCAGTGATGTCTTGATGGCAAAAAGAAATTATTATTTGAAGAAACATAGAGAAAATAAAATTTTCTGTATACTTCCCCTCATTATAATCTCAGAGATTGTCAAATTTATTCAATTTTATATTTGAACACAAAAAAATTAAATAAATAAAAGAAAAGGGAAAAAATCACCCCGTAAAAGTTGAAGAAAATCCGCCGAAATATCGGTGATTGAAATCCTTGATTTTCACTGTTGTCACATGGTAAAATATTCAAATCTCACAAAATTGCAGGATATTCAAATGAGAATAAAGAGGGAAAATCAGAAACTCTCCTATCACCGATATCTCAGTGAATTTTCAGCAAATAATACGTGGGTAATTTTTTTCCCCGTATATTGAAAAGAATCAAAAGTTTCTCATTGGCAATTTTTTGGTTTGGGGCTGTCTGATTAAACTAAATTTTCTATATTTTTTTTCAAATGTCCATTTTCGGTGGATTCCACTATCACAGCGAAATTCTCCGCCTTTTCGATAGTTTCTTTTCAACTATGTATAGTAGAACTTCATTTTTATGAAACGCCCTTTATTTTTCAATATAGACTATTCTCATAACCCTAATAAAATACAGTTATTATACTAGTCCTTGCAGATCCATGTATGGTAAAATCTCAAAGCATTTGATATTAAATACAGACAGATAAAAAAACAACAGTATATTACTGAGGATATTTTTTCATTTATCTTCGAAAATTGAAAACGAAAATGTAAGGAATACGTAAAGTGAAAAAAAGTTTTTAAATTCCCATCTCTCTCGAACAAAAAATGAAATCTCACATCAAAGACGAATATTCACGTTCGATTGACAGAATAATAATAATAAAATGGAATAGACTTCTCCGGTATGGAGGAAAAATACTCATTTTTATTCTCTATTTATTTTTTGTATTGAAAAACGCCTGAAACGATGACAATGCATACCTTGAGGAAAGAAAAGACAGCAGTAAAGGAAAAAAAAAAATAGGATTTTTGATCCAGACGTGTCATTCTATTCTTGCATAAAGCAATATTCGTCGACTCACTGTTGCGGTAGTACACACACACATACGTGCATATACATACATACATCAGCGACACACAGCGGTGAATACAACGAGATCGGGGGGGGGGGGGAAAGGAGGTGTATATATGTATAAACGTGATTTTTTTTTTTTTGTCACTTCTCTTTCGACTTCTTCATCTGTCACTGAGAAATGAAGAAAATCGCTTATGTGAAGAATCTCTTTCTCGAAAGTTCTGTTTTCACTTCTTATATGAATAAAGAAATGCAAATATATTCATATTGTTTTCAGCATGAAGCCTGAAGCCTTCGATTTGAATGGTTCCTAAATATGTGTAAATGATTATGTGTCTGTGTGTGTGTGGGATGTTGTTAATTATTTTTATCAATTAACCCCTCCACGGTCACGGACGTAATATTGCGTCCAAGCGAGAGTGGAATAAATTCAAACAAGTTTTTCTTTCAATTTCCTCTCTCTTCACCATTGCGAAACTTTATAGTAAACCCTAGCAAATGAAGCTGCTGTGTCTTTCCCTCCTTTCCATTTTATATACTCATGTTGATATTTTTTCGCCACATATATATAATGTATCTTTATACAATATCAACGTAAGAGCGAAGGATAACACGCAGGATGAGGGTGAAACGAGATACCTACTTGTATATGCTCTTATCTATTTATCTATTGTAATTTTTCCTTTTGTATTATTTTTCTTCCCCTTTTCTTTTTCTAACGTGCGGTTAAGTTAGAACGAGAATTTATCGCTGATTCACCATGTAGAGATAATCTGAATTCGGTGTGAAAATCTTGTACGCGATAAATACAAAATTAACACCAGAATCGTGGAAATTCCACACTATATATCACGACGGTAGCAGTCATTTTGACTGCAAGAGAAATAAATATCAACATAGATTATTTTTCTTCACCGAAACATGTTAAAACATTTTCTGTTCCGTTAGTTTGACTTAATTTTGTAATAATACCAATTTTTTTGGAATTTTGGTTAAATGGCTCGTTATGACAAAACTAATCCCATGTTTTGTTACTTTTTAAAAGAGGTTTGACTGTTATTTTTCGAGCCCCTTTAATCCGTGGATCATTTTTATTTAGTAGTCCACTGACAAGGTTTGAACTGCGATACGCGCTTGAGAAATTCGCAAAGAGATTGCGTATGTGGAATAAAAAAAACGGAATAGCCACAAAATCACGAGCAATGTAAAATACAGTACGTAAGAACGTTTTCCGATGCCTATCGCATTGTGCACTGAATGAATTCATTTTGTCAAAAACATCAACGACACTCACTAGTAGGCTAATGAAAGTTCATAATTTCTGACAGACATTTATCTTTGTGTGACTTCAATTTTGTGTGTGCATGGCACTCAAGACCTAGATTTTCTCTGCTTATAAACTGTAGAATATATTTATTTTTGCCCCGCTCATGGGAAAAATAGTGAAAAATGGATTGTTTCGTAGTGCGACATTGCATCAACGGATGCAATGTAGTGAAAGCGCAAAGATTCATAGAAACGCTAAATGAATTGAATAACGTACGACAACGAGTTTCTCAAAAGTGTACCCGTGAATGGTACGGAATGGGTACTGGAGAAAAGCTTATTAATGTTCACATTAAAAGATTCTCTATTTATTTTTCCGTTTGGAATCATATTAAAGTATATATTTTTGCAATCATATTAGTTAAATATATTTATTGCGGTCACAATAACCACAACCGCGTCGTTCCAAGTATATAACTTTATTCTACCACTAAACTAAGAAAACTAGAACATTCTTTTTCTCTCTCTCTCTCTCTCACTCATACACTCACATATATATATATTAGTAATTTAAGATGAGAAAACGTATGAATTTCAACAGCCTGAGATATACCGTTTGTGTGTAATCACATGTCAAAGTAGCTTTGTGATCAAAATTACCGATTAATTCGTTCTAGTGTTAAAAAGAAGGAAAAGAAAAAAAAAACCACAACAACAGCCTGGTTTATCCTGAACATCTCGATATTATTTGAAACATTAACTTACTCCTGTTGGATGTTTAAAAGTCGGTAAACATTGAAATAAATAAATAATTTATTGTAAAACATGATGTATTTTTTGAATATCAAAAAGGCAAAAGCATCTTGAAAATTCCCAAAATTGAATGCTCGGTTCTGAAAGAGTTAAAAGGGAATATCTAAACTATGAAGTATAATTGACTACATTTTTTTCAATAATTTCGTTTTAAATTTACAGCGATCGAATCAATGATATGAATATCAATATACACTGATAATGACGCATTTTGTAAGTAATAATTAGTATTTGAACTTGCTCCACACCCTGAAGCGATATCCATCATTACGCAAGACCAATTAGGTAAAACTAAAATGTCTCTCCGCGAAATTGTCTGACTGAAATAATACTTCGGATGTCAGTTAAGTTAGTGATTATGTGTGCTAAAAGACGTGATTAAGATATCACCCAAATCATAACAAATTATTTGTTAGTCGAGCTTAATTTAGATTAATCACTTCATATATACAGAGAAATTTATAAGCGTCTAACCACTGGGAAGTATTGGGATGGAACTAGGGCAGTTTTGAATTTTCTATCGGGAAAATTGAGAATAATATGTGGTACTGCTGTCGATACGATACCTTAACGAAAAGATATAAATTTGCAAAATTGAATGAGGATCCAAACTACAGCTACTCCATTAGATAGCTTTAAAAGACGGTGTCTTCTGAAGAATTTCGTGTGGACTAGCGCCAGCACACCATTCACTCGACAATATTTCAAACTGGGTGTTGATTTTCGGATTATCGCGACACCTTGAAGGGCTTTCCTTGATCTCCAGATTTTACCAAACTAGAGTATTCCAGTCTACATTAACTGTTAGAATAGATGACTTTATTTGGTGGGCTGAACTCTTTTGCAGCATTACCTTCCCCCCAATAGGGTTGTTAATAAATGGAATAGCTTCGGGGGGTGGGCGACTGTGAATTCTAGCACAACTTGCAAAATAAATAAATTAGGATAAATCTAAAAGCTATCCATACTTAGATAAAACAAAAATAAGTCTTTTTATGGATTATGCATAATATATTATTAATAATTTTCGAGTTATATGATTTTATATTGGGTTTCTACTATTAAACCAGAGATGCACCTCTGCGGAACTTCTAACAAATTGGTACATGTTGGAATGTGTGTATGTGCGTGTAGTGAACCTTCCGTGAAGTTTTTTACTGTGTAATGTTTGTTATGTGTATTGCTGCCATCTTCCATCAATTTTTCCAACTATGCATGAAGTGTAATGATTGAATAGTGTCGTTGTGCAGGCTTGTTGCTCTCTTGCGAGACAATGTATTGGGTTGCTGTATTTTGGTTATATATTTGATATCTTTCTTTATTTTTCAGCCACGTCGTTGGGCAATTTGCCTGTTGTGGTTTTTTTGTGTTTGTATTTTCAGTTATTTATTTATACCACTAAGTCGATGCAATCACCACAAATACAATATACACAAAATTCCGTCAAATAACATCAATTCATACGCACACACACACACTGTGTATGTTTACATTCAACAAAAAAATTCAATTCACACCATATAATACTCGTGTCACACAAATAAGTTTCCGCCAATGACGTGAGGTTTAGATTCTTTTCAGTGGATATGTCATTCCATGTCCATCCTTGACACTTCCCTATAAAATATATTTCCATGTATTTTGCTCGTCTCGGAGATTTGTAACGTTGATACACGGCTGCTTTTTTCTGACCATCTCGGGCAATATATATTCTATTTGCGTGTCATATGGCTATCTTAAATTTAATCGCAACAGCTATGACATTATCTCGTAGAGAATATACAGGAGACACATGCGTATATAAAAATAAGAGACTCGGCCAATACGTGTTGTATGCGCTACCTAAAAGAATCCCCGTGACAGCAGGAAGGGGTGAGGATAATGGTATATGTATTTTATCTCTCCTCACCCACAGAATTCGTACTAAACGAATGCATCGTGGAAACGCATCTGAGAGATGGCATCAATATATATGGAAATGAGAAACAGAGAATCGCCAAGTAAGAAGAACTCACGGGGAAAAAAAATAGAAGGAATCCTTATTCAGCGTTTATTCGGTAACAAATTCTCAGAGATTTCATTGGTTGTGCAACACTGCTGCACCATACCGTGGTGTCACTCCACTTTTGAGATCATACATATGGAACACGAGTAAAATGCACCATCTTTTTATATATATGTTAAGACCGAAGATATATACCTGGTCGGAGAAGGCAGTTGCTGTAAAAACTGAATTTTTTTTCTTTTTTACTTGAAACATAAAATTTAGATCGGAATGGAATCGGTGCTAAATACTTGATTATATATTCAGCTGATGCATCATTTTCGGAAGGGATGTCTGGTAGTGAGGATAGATCGTTTTCAACGTCTAATATTATCGTACGCAGGGTGGTTTCTGTAGTACATACGCGTGATCGGAAGCGCAGGGTAGGTTCTTGATTGATGGTGGTAATGTTCGCCGTTGTTCCAGGTGCGGACATTTTCAGCGAAATTTGCGGTCTTCTTAATGTTCTCATCAAGTCCAATGATATCGATTGCGTTCTCCCCGTCAGTTGCTTTGATGTACTTATAATATCCTGCGGGGAGTAAATATTCTGAAATCAACGATAAGATTCGATGTGCGATCTTCTCAAACTATTTTATTCATCATAGAGGTACAGGGTGTCCCATACATTGGTAAATTCACAACATTGAAGGAATTGGTGTATTTGAATGCAGTTTATGTGAAAATCATTCTCATAGACAGCGATTTATATTTTTAAATTTTTTATGCGGAGAAATTAGTTCGGATTTTCGTTGACATAGGGTGCTGCATGAAATAAATCACTGGAAATATGCGAATTAGAGTCCTATAAAAATGCAGGGTGTACGACTAACATCTTATTTCCTGAATCTTCCTGTTGCTCGCACTCACATGAAGTTTTCATAATGATAGTGACATTCGTGATGTAGTTTTACCTCAGCCACGAATCACCGGCTGAAAATTCACGAACCTATCATGCACAGAAGAGGTTGAAGAAAGGTTCAGATCTAAAATTGTGATTTACTTTCGCGCAGTGTGATTTACTTTTTATCGACAAAAATTTGGACCAAATTTTTTTGTACTTTTTCCCATTCGTGAAAAAAAAATCGCAAATTACATTCAAATATATCAAATATATCAATTCCTTCAATTTTCTAAAATCTTAAATTTATTTCAGATTTATGGGACACCCTATGTCTTCTATATAAATGAAAAACTTTATTGAAATCTGCACTATTATTCATTTCCAGTTCAATAGGCAAAAATATGTTTTGATGCTCTTGACGCACATTCGAATTTATTCATTTTCTCTGAAAGAAAACCTTGTAAAGGATCAAAACAAACGCGTCTTCAGTTAATTATATATTTATGGGTTCCCCGAATACAGTCTTTGTAATTCATGCTGAATTGAAGAATTATCTTCTCGGAAAAGCATATAAGCGTAATACAAAAATTTTCATAATAAGTTTTTCGAGTATGCATCATTTTTAAATTCACGATTTTACAAGAGGAATATTTAGTTTCAACAATCCTAATTTTTAAGATCACAAAAGAAGGAATCTAATAATATTTTTGACGCGTGAGGAAAGACGTGTTTCTTCTCCATGAAAGCCGAGCTGAGTTTGTTTAATTCAGCGAAGTGGGGGGCGAAGATTTGCGATTTTAATTCATTTTTTTTTTACATCGATTGTGGGAATTTTTGATTTTCGATACTTTATAAGTACTACAATAACGTATTCGGAAACAGCCTTCAATAAATTCATAGAGAAAAAAAATTTGAATAATTCGGATTTATTTGATTCGGGTTTAATTGTATTTTTGTAGCTTTTATACGGTCGTATAGTAACTGCAATTGAGGGCAAATTTCTGGGCATTTAATTCTACTCTAAAAAATCGCTAACGAATAAGGCAAATACACCAGGAAATACTAAAAAAATCCTTTTTAAAATATAGCAAAATTCCCTGGTATTCGTTGAGTAATTTTTTGAGTGTTATCAGGCAAACCCATCTATTGTTCCGTATCTCTATACAAATACAAATAAATACAAATACAACGCCACAACAGGCAAAATGTCGAAGGAGGTGGCTGAGAAAAAGATGCCCATAAAACTATGGATGTCATATATTTCAAAAATATAGCAACCCAATTAAAAATGCAATTAACAAAAATTGTAAACAATATATACACATGATTAAATATTATACAATGTCCATAAAGAATACTTATGGTTGTCTTATTCTAAGTATGGATAGCTTCTCGATTTATCCCAACATGTTTATCGTATTCCTTTTTAAACGTGTCAATTGTGTTACAATTTACTATCTCCGGGGGTATATTCTATTCTATTTATTAATAACCCCATTAGAGAAAAATTCCCTGCGACACCATAGCCTTGCATTGTCCCTCACCAATCGATACTGGTGTCCCCCTTGTAAAAGCAGTCGATTGGTACTAAAAGTTCATGGTCCATCCTATAGATCCCATTGAAAATTTTGAACACTTCGATCATATCTCCTCGACACCTGCGTTTATCCAATGTAAACATATTCAAAAAATGAAGTCTCTCTTCATAACTCAAGCCCCGTGTGCCAATAAGGACACACCTCTGTAGGTATGGTTTCCAAAACCTTACAGCATACTCCAGTCCAGGACGAACTAAGCCTCGAAAAAGCGGAAGAATTACTTTAGAAGAACGCGAAGAGACCTTTTTGAAAATGAGACCAATTCTATCGGATATATTCTATTCGATTTTTTGACCACCGCTGAACAATGTTCCGTAAACATAAGCCGCTCGTCAATGAGAATTATCAAGTCGGTAACCCTAGTTGCATCCGGGATAGTGACACCATTCAACTCGTAAGAGAACCGTGGGTTGTTCGAACCAAAATGAGCGACCATCACTTATCAACGCTAAACGTCATGCTCCATTCATTTGCCCATGCTGCAATCCTGTTCAAGTTGGTCTGGAGCAACTCACTATCATTTTGTTTCCCGATTACGCCCATTAGCTTCACATCATCTGCGAATTTGCTAGTAATCCCATCGATACCCTGATCGAGTTTATCGATAAAAAGTGAAAAAAGTATGGGGCCAAGGACACTTCCCTGAGGAACTCCACTTGTGACGTCTGTCCAATCAGAGAATTCCCCGCTCACCATAACTCGTTGCGACCTATCTCTTAACCACGATTCTATCCAATTCAGCAAGTTGCCCCCAATTCCAATCTCGTGTAAACGCTTCAAGAGTTTACCATGTTGGACTACTCTGCTCTTTCGTTGATTTTTTTTTTCGATGTTAATACTGAAATCCACTTTAGATTAAGTTTGTTCTTCATGAGTCATAGACGACTGATTGTAATAAAGCATTTACGAATATAACCTGCTGTTTTTGAGGTAAAGGCCGCTACACGCTACTTTGATGCGACGTGGGACCACGTCACGTTAGAGTAGTGTGCAGCGGTCTTCACATGTTAGTTTTACACACGTAGGAGCCAATCATACTCATACCACCAGTTCAACTTTGACTTTTAATAGCTCTGCTTTCATGATTTCCTAACAGAATTTAAAATTGAAACTTTTGAAACA
The DNA here is from genome assembly GCF_987345545.1 of Pholcus phalangioides. Lineage (NCBI taxonomy): Eukaryota > Metazoa > Arthropoda > Arachnida > Araneae > Pholcidae > Pholcus > Pholcus phalangioides. The sequence continues at coordinate 32,210,497 of NW_028301597.1, forward strand.
GATATTGGTAAGCCAAATGCTCGTCTTAAGGTATCCGACTACGTTTAAAACATCATTTTGGAAGAGAATATCGATTTTTTTTAATATTTTATATGAAAACCCTATTCGCTGTGATTCCGAAACATTCCTTGTTTTGTTTATATGATGACGCTTAGAATTGAAGTCCACTTTAGTGTGTGGCATTTTTACGACAACTAACTTGTGTATAAAAACTTTAAATGCGTTTTTGTAAAAATATTTTTTTTGACATTTTACTTGAATGTATTTTTTTTCCTAAAAATCTAGTGATTGTATCATTACAAAGTTATTTTTTGATATTATACTATATCCTCTTAAGGCTATGACCCAAAATCTAAGGTCTTTTACTTGTATTCGTCTAATTACAGCGCAGCAGGGCCACCTTTATCAGTCGCGGGCCCGGGGCGAAAATAATTTCAGGGTTCCTGACCCAATTACAAAAATTGGGCAAATAAAGATTCACGCATTGTCACAGCTTAAATATACAAGAAATTTTGAAAAATGCCTATTCACTAATGAAAATTCAGTATTAATGAAAGAAAAATCCCGCAATTGAGAATAAATGAGATAGGAAAAACCCATAACTGATAGAAATTCAGAATAGAATTAATAAGAAAAATAATTCCAGAATTCATTGAAATTCAGAATTGATGAAAATTCTAGATTCAAATCAGCTGAAGGTTGTTTACTACGAAAAAAAAAAATGTATGCATGCATTTTCACTTTTATTACTATAAATGCGCCCCTCCCCACAACCAAAAACTCATCGCCCGGTGCGACCGCACCTGTCGATACCATTGAAATTTTGATTCATAACTTACATCATCACTTATCCAGTCTATAAAGACAACAACACATTTCAATCATAAAAGTTTTTGCAATTGTGTTTCGAATATTGCATGAGTTTTACCTAAAATTTGACTTACAAATGACTTATGGAAAATTACGAAGTAGTCCAAGATTTATTATTATTTCCACCATTTTGAGACACTTTATTCCAAAATGTGAAATTATTTCGTTGATTTTGCGTTGAGATTAGATTGTTCGGGGGAAAGTTTGATAGACTAATACAGTGAAAGTTCGTTATAACAAGTATGACTTATAACGAGTGATTGCCAAATAGCTAATTTTAGTGATACAAAAATATACTCGGTTATAGCGATTTAAAAATTAGAACGCAGCCACTATAACGTTAAAAAAATTCTCAAAAATGCCAGCTTTCCCTTTTTTTTCTTCCAGAATTGCACCATGATAAGCGTCGTCATGTTTATGCTATTATGTTTCTCGTAAAAAATCATTCTGAGGTATATACTCCTAACAAAGAAAAGACATAAAAGAGTAAATTTTTTAACTGCTTCTTCCTATTCTTGGGCACATCCCAGTGGTTCAGAGACGATGGAACCAGAACATTCGTGTCCAGATCTGAAAAGATCGAGATAAAAAAAACTTTCCGATTTTAGCTGGAATATGTTGAAGAGTTGGAAGTGAGCAGTGAAATAATAATTGTTAATTTTAATTGCTTAGTTGGTTGACAGCATCGCTCTGATATTACGAAATGCTATGCAAAAATGGCTTACAGCATCAACGGATGTGAGATCAAAAATCAATTTCATGACTAGATTTCTGTTTATTCGATAATATTGGAATGAAATTATCTACAAGACGTTTTATTGCAGATAAAGTAGGAATTTTCTACAATTTTTTATAACCTTACAGAGTGAAAAAAAATCGTATATTTATTTATACTCGCTTATAACGAGAATTTCGTTAAAATGAAAATTTTCTTCACGATTGTGAACCGTCGTTATAACGGACGTTTACTATATTATACTGCTTTTATTAATCATAAAAATATGTTACTCTGCGCTATCAATGTCTAAGAAAAAACGTTCCTAGACGTAAAAAAAAAACCACCACAGAATTTATCCGTAGAACATCGTGTACTTGGAGGAAATCTATTTGATGGAAAAAAGGGCTATAGAGGTAGAGCTTTCTTTTCCCTCTCAAACCGTGTGATATACGAAGCCAATAGCAAGGTGTTAAGCAAGGAAAGAGATCAGATGAAGGATATGGTTATACGTTGTTGTTGTTATATGGGTTGAAGCAGTATTAGTAGTAGTAGTTGTAGTCGAGCAGAGAGAGCACTTTTATTCCTTTGCAGCTTTGGCTACACCTTACGTGACTGTTTTGAGGAAAAACTACTCGGTTTACACACATCACGATCTCCTTCAAAGAAGCAAAAATAAAGTATAAGACGAGAGAAATATATATAGAAGAAAAAAAAATATATATATATATCGGGCTGGTATAATGGCCCGTTGTTTTTTTTCTTTTACTTTTATATATCCGTCCTTATTTATTTATCTTTTCTTTACTTATCACAGATGATGATGCTAGATATAGGGCGTCGTGAGTTATTCATTCATCCTCTTGCTCTCCTCCGAACGCATTTGTGTGTATTCGTGTATACGTGAGGTGAAAAGTTCAGGAATCCGAAGAAACGGTATGATATTTTGCGCAATACGCACCTCGAATATCTATCGCGGCAAGATTGATTATGGCTGATCTTCTCTACCTTACTTTCTCCGGTATATTATATACATGGAAGAGAGAGACACTATGACCCAAATTTGAATAAAATATACGTTGTCAGGGATAGATTCGAATTAAGTATTAGACTTTTTAGTTTGAAAACCTATCGGAAAATTGATAAACACATCGATATGCAACTAATAACCATTAATAATGTCGTTTCTTTTGAGATTTTTTTTTGGATATTTTGATTCATTTCCTATTAAATCTTTTCCATTGTAACTTTTCGGACGCAAAATGGAAATACAAAGGCCACAACAGGAAAAAATTCCCAACGGAAAAAAAAATAAGAAGAAGAAACTGAAGAAAATATGAATACAGGAAAATTACCGATCGTCGTTAAATCAAAAGTGAGAAATGTCACCAGTTATCGCTGAAATAGCCCATGGTGGAAAATGAAGAACAATTGCAAATTACAGTGGATTAAAATGAATTCTAGTGGGGAAAAAAGAAGTTAACAATGGTAAATATCAGGCCCGTCATTTAGGGGGGCCCTGAAAGTTGAAATGACGGCCCTGGGGTAAATATGTGAGATGAATAAGTATTTATATATGTACTCTCAATTGAGATAAATGCATAATTTCTTATTATCGGCTAAATAATGTAATATTTTGTTTCAGTGATAATAATTCAAGTACGCTTCGTGAAAAATATGGGACACCTTTATAAGAAACATCGAGTCTGCCCGAAATATTAAGGAATAACTCAGAAAAATGGCCGTATGGTCATCAAATGCAATCCCCGAAACAGTAAGTTCTATAGATTCTCTGGTGGAAGTCTCCCGGTCGAGGAACTGTGAATGTAGCCACTTGAAAGAAACTGACTGAATTGAAGAAAGTCACTTTTTTGTTTTACTTCACACATACTTTCACTCTACTAAAGCTATTGCGAAAGCAACGCTACATTCACATAGATCATAGCTGCTAATTACGGCCAGATTAGGGTAGTGCGGAAATTGTTATCAATAAATGGAACTTTCTGACCTTTACATGGTCTTATGGATTGATAACGATAACTTATAGGGAATAATGTGTCTGGTTCAACGTTAGCTTCAAAATATGGGAAAAGAAAAATGACTTTCGATGAAATAGGAAATTTAGATTAACAGAAGTTCTGATAACAAAAAACGAATTTTTCCCATGTATGACGCTGGTCCGTTCCATACTTTGCGTGATAACAATAAAGTTATAGCAGTACCCAAATGATAACACAATCCGTGAATTTAATAAGCATCGTCGGTGATTCGTGATTTCCTGTAAATGCATGCTCAAAAATATACCCATAATAGATACCGATGTCAAATATAACTAAAATACAACAATAAAATAGAGCAGTTATCACGATAAAACGAATACCATTAAAAGTAAAACTCATGGAAATTAGAGATTATGATAATATGAGATACACTGCAATGAAAAATATGGTTGTCCCTTATATAAGTACTGGTAGCTTCTCGATTCATCCCATTATAAACATCGTATTTCTTTTTATGTACAAACAACATTATTTTCAATGCGATAATTTTCATATCGACATCCATTTTGGTGTTCAAACAAAAAGAATACCCGACGAACACTTATATCAGTTGATGGATGTAGCACATGCATTGAGTTACGCAAGCTCTTATAGGTTAATGCCATCTACCCCTGAGTTTCTCTTCTAAATTACACAATTTGAAGCAAAAGCTAGTGTTCTTAACAAAATTATATGGAAAAAGAACTTAACAAAATGAGAGCGGAGATAGTTCAGAGGGAAAAAAAAGTCAAAAAGAATTTGAGGAGCAAAAAGTTCCAAGAAACACTGTGTAAATAATAATGCAATGTAATGTTTATGTCATGTGCAATAAATGCAGTCGATCCTGTCGATAACGGGCACCCCGGGAACCGTAAGTAATACCCGTCTTACGGAAAGTTCACATAAATATTTAGTGAGATAAATTGAAATATTCCGTTTGATGCGGAAAAGGTTTCCATGACCGGGAGGTGTTGAATGTCTATGGTCCTAGGCTAGGCCATGACTAGGATTTTCGGAAGGGGGCAACATGATTTCTCCCCCACTGTGAAATTCGATGTTTTGGTAAAGGTGTTTTTGTTCACAACCTAAAATTTGAAACATCGGGCAATAGCCGCCTTTATCCCTCCCCCCCCCCCCCAGTTCTGGCCCTAATGGTATATTTAGGTATATTTCTGTATATATATATTTTTTACAATAATTTTTTCCCGTACGGGACCATACCTTAAAGCACTGACTCTTAACAAGATGTCCATGGATCATTAGGTGGTCTTTCTGAGTAGTATCAGATAGTCCATATAAGTTTGGATGAGAAACCAATTAACGCATCGTTTATAAATTATTTTGCGATGAATATTATTCTGTAAATAGATCTGTTAAAGGGGGGAACCTGATTTTCGTCTTATTGGCACAAAGGGCTGTGGTTAAGAGACAATGGTCGAATAACACCTTGTTTAAAATAAGCAATGACCTAAATTATCTTGCGGTAGAACCTATAGGATTTAGTGGGTTTGATTCATCCCAGAGTGTGTTACTGTTTTGAAAAAGAAAATTGAAACACTTGATACACTATTCATAAAAACAGGCACAATCCTAAATCCTAAATATGGCATAGTGGCCTGTGGGTTCCGACTGAAATTGGCAATCAGTGCATACCCCTGAGTCATTTCTTAGCCATCCTGGACTAGTAGTGCTATTTTCGCCATGGCTGTATATGTTTTATTTTAAACTACTTAGAGTTTAATATTACCCATATTGGGTTATTAATCTAGGGGAAAAAGAAAGCTTAAGTAGGCTGGAGGAGAAATAGAAAGCAGAAAGTGTCACTCAACAGGGCAGTGAATGAGAGTATTACCTACTCTCATTTTTATGTTCAGCGTCAACTATAGATCATATTAATAAATGTGATTATATGTTATTAAATGCCGTTAATTATGATTATTTGATTAAATATATATTATCTACAAAATTTGATATTTTGCAGTTGGTCTAATTATTTACACTATATATAGTTGCTTATATACATTTTTCACAATCCCGGTACCTCCGGTCTTTTCATAACCAGAAAGTTTTGGGTCTGGAAAAAGCTGATATCTGATCTTTCGGGTAAGTGGATATTTCCCTAAGATGTTGGTATTCTGACTCTTCAAGAGTTTGGAAGAGATTATTAGCCAGCTTTTGAGCAAAGGCGTGTATGGTGGGCATTCCTATATCGTTTCTTATACTTCTATTCCTTCTATTCCAATTGGCTCCCAGCATAGCTCTTATTGTTTTGTTTTGATATTGTTCTAATTTAACAATGTGTTGATTGCTCGAGTAGAGCCACACTGGTGCAGCATATGAAAGTATGGATCTGATAGCCATTTTGTATACAGTTAATTTGTTCTTGATTGTCAATGTTGATCTGCTTGCAAGTATGCGTTTTAAAGTGTGTTTTGCTACGTCTGCTCTTCGTATTACATAATTGCATTGTTGCACAAATGTCAATCGTTTGTCAATTATTATTCCCAGGTATTTAGTACTTATAACAGGTTCAATGAATTTCCCCCCAACCACTATTCCGGCATCTGGGGGTAGATCTAGTTTTCCTGTGATCCACATAAATACTGTCTTGTCTGCATTAAGTTTAACTCTGCTGTTTTCGCACCATGTTTCGACTTGATCAATTAATTCTTGTAAATTACTTAATGCCTTCTGTGGTTTTCTATCTGTACAAATTATCATCGAATCGTCTGCGTACAGCGCAGTAATACCCTTAATTGCCACTGGAAAATCATTCATGTGATAATTGTGGAGGCAAGGTCCTATAACACTGCCTTGCACTATAGATGATCTAATTCGTCTAGTTGTAGATATTGTGTCATTGATTTTTACATAAAAAGTTCTTGCTGCAAGATAATGACGTACAATTTTAATTATGCTAAAGGGTAGGGCCATTCTAATCATTTTATAGAGCAACCCCTCATGCCACACTTTGTCAAATGACTTACTTAAATCCAACAGTGCAACTGCAGCTGTATCATGATAAATTCTAGCTTCTTGGAGTGTTTCTATAACTCTTAATAATTGTGTGGTTGTAGAATGACCGTCTCTAAATCCATGTTGTTCGGGCCCAATTGTTGGATGAGATTTTTCGTAAGTGTTGATACGTGTTACCACAACTCTCTCGAATAACTTTCCAAAATTACTAAGCAATGAGATGGGTCTCCAATTGCTTGGAAAGTGTAAATCTTGGCCAGCTTTTGGTATAATTTTAACAATTGCTGTTTTCCAGTTAGATGGGAAATATTTGAGCTCCAGCAATCTATTAAAAATTTTGACAATATATTCTAAAATATTATTGGGCAAATTCTTCAGTGCCATATTTGAAATTAGGTCATGCCCAGATGCTTTCCGAATTTTCAAATGTTTTATTATTGTTTTTAACTCATTGATATCTGTTGGAGTGAGAGCTGTTTGTGTTTCAGGTGGAGGATTATCAAAATATTCATTAATAGTTCTAAGCACTCTCTCGACCTGAACATTTGAAGTATTAGTGTTTGGTGAGAATTGCAGTTCAAAGGTATCTGCAAATACTTCTACCTTATCTTCATCTGTATATACCAGTCCATGCGGGCCATGTATAGATGTAAGTCTTTGGCTACGGGGTTTTTGTGCTCTATAAATTTTATAGAACGACCCATCCTCACAATTAGCATCTTCTAGGAACCTTATAAATCGTTCACTTATAAATTCCCTGATTTCTCGACGTGTATTGTTTCGTAATGTTGTATATCTGAGCCTATGTGTAGCATCTCTGGTTCTTCGCCACCTTCTTCTAGCACTATTCTTTTCTCTTATCATTTCCCTCACATATCTGGGGAGTGCTAATGGGTTGTTTTCGTTTGACCTTTCCCGAGTGGAATTATTAACAGTGTCCTGCAGTTTTTGTGGTACACTCACTAGCATTATCTGGTGTTTCAATTCCTGTAAGCACTTGCCTATATAGTGGCCAGTTTGTAATTTTTTTGATTTTTTGTTGTATGGGAATTTCGAAATCAACATCAATAATTGTTGGAATGTGATCTGATGTAAGTGCAGATATTACCTCTACTGCTAACGGAACACTGAGGTTTTTGACCAGTGTAATATCTAGGACGTCTGGTGTTCGGTTGCTGTCATCCGGATAGTGTGTCGCAGCACTTGGCCCGTATGTAATAATATTTTTATTTCTGCAATACTGCTCTAATATACGTCCTGCTGCATTGTAATTATTTGAATTCCAAATTGGTGATTTAGAATTTAAATCACCGCTAAGAATTGTTGCATAATTGCAGTCAAATATATGATTTAACAGAGAGATATCAAATTGATTATTTGGTGGTTTGTATAAAACACAAATTCGGATTTTTCTAGTGCTAGTGAGGTGCAAATCCACTGCCAACGCTTCGCAATCTCGGGAATGTGGGAGGTCAACAATGTCATAATTTAAATGCCTTTTGATATATAAGGCTACTCCCCCTCCTCTTTCGTGCGTTCTATCTTTCCTTATACAATCATAATTTGCTATCTTAGCTGTATAACATGGTTTTAAAAATGTTTCGCAAATTAACATCAGATCAAAATCTTCATCTGCAACAATTTCTCTTAATTCTTGGAGATCACGAATAATACCTCTGGCGTTCCACGCTATGATCTTGAGATATTTTATTTGTTGTGAACTATTATTGAACATTGGTGAAGTTTACCGATAATAGTTTCATAGATATTTCAGTAAAGCTATCAATAAATACTGAGTATTTTTCTTGATATGTCTTAGCTTGTAATATGTTATTAAAACATTTTCTCATTAGACCCATTAACTCCTGTAAGGCGAATGATATCTTATTATTACCGGTATTCACAATCTGGGACACATCTCCATCTATCCTGTTGGGAGGGATCTTTGCGGTTACCTCATTATTTACACTTTCCCTACGTTCAACTGCAATAGTTGATGTGGGTATAATTTCTGGTACAGAGTATACATTATTGTTTGTTTCAGTCATGTTAACATCTTTTGATGTCATTGTGTTTTTGTTAGTTTCTATTTTGTTATTTTCCACCTCTTCGTGGACATTTGCAGCTTTTGCATATGTCTTATGCCTTCTTGTAGGTCTATTATTTACTTCTGTTGGTTTTTGCTGTTGAGGTAATTCCTCAGCTTCAATGTCTATTTTCTCAATTTCATCGTCACTTGAACTTGTGACGGAAAAAAGCCTGGGCTTTGGTGGTCTAAGTTTTTGTGACCTAGTAATTGCTTTAGGACCAGGTTTTTTAAGGTTCCCCGGGTACCTTTTACATCCTCGGAAACTCGCCGGATGATTGAAGGAACAGTTTATACACACTGGTAAGTCCTCACCCTTTACCTTATCACACTGTGATGTGTGATGTTTTTCTGGACATTTGACACAGCGGGCTTCGTTATAACAATTTCGGGCTGTGTGCCCATTCCAGGCTTGGCAGTTGTAGCACTGCGTGTACCCCTTCCTTCTTTTGTATGTTTCTACTCTTATCTTTAAGTAATTTAATGAAGATAATTGATATATTTCCTTGCTTTTATCTGTCCTGGGCAAATCAATGAGCCATAGTGGTATTGGGACCATAATCTTTTCACCATCTTTATGACGGGGGCTCTTTAGCTGTACCACACTAATAATTGTGTAACCCAACTCCACGAGAGATTCTTTGATCTCATCGCAAGATGTTGTTGTATCCAAATCCCTAATAACCACTCTTATGTTTTTGTCTGACTTTAGTGTGAATGTGCTAAAATTTACTCCCTCTTTTTCAAGCATTTTAGTCACAGCTCTATGATCATTTTCTGTTGTTACGTGTAATTGCAGTGTTGTGCCAGTTTTTTTGGCATCAAAATTTAATTCACAAACACCCCTAATTTTAACTGAGAGTTCTTTCCAGTTCTTGTATTTTGTCAAATTTAATGGGGGTATTCTGACTTTTTTCTTCTTTTTTTGAACCAACTGCCACTCATTTGTGTTAGTGGGATCTGGATCATTTGTATTTTCTTTTTCAACATTTTTACTTATTGACTTTCCATTAGCCCTGTTGGGCAAACAATTATCAGGTTGCTGAGATGGGCCAGCCACCTGATCATCTGCTATGAGTTTTGTTTTTTCTTGTTGAGTGTTTTGGGAAGCCTGGGATTCATCCGCAGTCCGTGTTTCCTTTTCAACAATTACCTTTTCGTTGACAATAATGTCAGGAGTTACTTTAGTTTTCTTTTTACTTCGCGTCCCTATCGGATATTTTTCGTCATCCCTACACTTACTTAAATACAATCCAAACGATTGTATAATTTTTTCATACTACAAAGAATTTCGGTACTAATTATTTAATCAGACGCAGCATCTTTTGAATTTTCGTAGTCTCCAACTAATTTTATAATGGTACGTAAGATACCATCAGTTTCACATTCACTATCAATTTCACATAGCCATTCACTGAACTTATTATGATTTATGAACTCTTGAATAATTGGATCCAGTTCATAAAAAATAAACTCTATAGTGTCCTGAAGAGGTAGCTTTTCATCATCTACAGTTTCTTTGATCTTACCAATTATGTTACTAACATTTAACTTATCATTATTTAGCAATACACTATGCGCAAAGCATACCATCATCTTATTTTTACCAACCATGGTTCGCGACATTTGCACTACTATTCACAGATGAAACTCGGCCAAAAAGAAAATGACAACAGAAGCAGCACTTACCATTTTGTCGCCGCTAATACAGTTATCCATTCATCTAGCCGATATATATCCAATAGGCACTAAATGTCTCGGACGTGGAATCCAAGGTATCAAAATTTGCAGAAATACGTTGGTCTCGTTAAGACCTTCCCGCGCAAACACTTTTTCCTAAAAACAGGCACAAGCAAAACAATTCGGAAAAAAAAATACTACTGTAACTCTATGTTAACTGCAAATAACATAGTGATGAAATTGAGTGTCTCAAATTATATTTCAGACGAACATAAATCAGATATGGTGTTATCAATATTTCCTAGAAACGCAACGAACAATATAACCAAAAACTAAATCTGGAAACATCTTGTACCCAGACGGTTTATAAGCACTAAAACTCTGAAACTTAATGATATGTTTCCGTTGCGTACTTTGATTACAATTTATGATAATCATATTCTTAAGGTCCCTTTCATTTCCATCGAATAAGTTAGTTTGCGTTCCTAATTATCATGAAAATATTTACGACAGAAAAAGAAATATATGAAAGAACTTACATACACATATCGGATATACAATATACACACACACACACATATATATATATACAAATATTCTCAGTACTCTCAAATCCAACAAAAAAATACATATACACACCGAATCATAGATAAAATAATTTATTCCATAAGTAAAAGTCAAAACACCAAAGCCCCATGTGCGGTACATACCGGGACAAAAAGAGAAAAAAAATCGAATCTTATAGCATAAATATCCCACGAGAAATCAGTTTGTTTGCATCACTTTCAGGAAACATGCAAACGTGACATCTCATAGGTTCTCCCTCACGGAATACATACATATATATCGTCCAATATCAGGCCGAACCTAAGCCAAGCTTGCGTATGCATATACGTATTTCCGGATGCAGTCGTAAACGAATTTCCCGTTAATGATATTAGCCCTAATTGAATCATGGATTCCCAGCGAAAATCCCAAAGAGAAGCACTTTGCGTTACCCTTTTTCTATTTTTCTTTTTTTTTCCCCCTCCTTCGACTTCCCGATAATCTTGCGTCTTTCATTTCGTGACTTACCAGCGCCATAAGCTAAGAGCGGAATCCTACGGCGCATAAATTAATAGCAAGTGAGTAAGTATTATATACATACGTAGAGGTGAAGAGGGGGAAAAAACCATGTAAAAAAATAACAAATAATTCGAAGAAATATATTCCATCAGAATTATCCATGTATTGGAATCAACGAGATGATCACCAACTTCCTTATGAATTATTACTATTATTATTATATATTATTTATCATCTCTATGCATTAGTTTGGATATCTTGTGATTTTTATTTTATGTCTCGATATTTTCCATCAGACGGTCTTGATAGAGTTTTGTCGTTATAATATCTTAAGATGTTATTCGGAGATTTTTTGTCATGTGTCGTATAGGATGAGATTTTGTGGTAAAAGTCACCATATGTTATATCAGTAGGTTCATAACCTTTTTCAACGGCGACCCAAAGAAACAAGATCAGTTTTGCAACACATGGGACTATTTATTGTTTTGAAATTGGTGAAATCAGTGATGTAGTAAATGTATTTCTAACAGGACTGTAAATAGGGTTTATACGACTCATCTAGGAAGCCCCTGCGAATCAAGTCTATGCTGTGACCCATGGCTGAATAATCTCCGGCTGTAAGTAGATTTGTATGACCCGTCTCGGAAGCCCTGCGAATTAAGTCTATGCTGTGACCCATGGCTGAATAATCTCCGGCTGTAAGTAGATTTGTATGACCCGTCTCGAAAGCACTGCGAATCAAGTTTTGGCAGTGAGCGATAGCTCACGAATGGCTGCAAGTGTACTTGTGCGACCGATCTCACTTGGTCGCACGAATACACTCACCAAAAATTCATCAGAAATTTAGGATTCGTCAAAAATTAATTTTCGACAGAAAAGCAAAATGGCAGAAACTTCCATCACAATAACAGGCTTACGCATTACAACCTTGGAAACCCCTGCGAATCAAGTTTGGTTCGTGACCCATAGCTCAAGAGTCGCTGACTGTAAATGCATAATTGCACGACCTACCTCGGAAGCCCACGAGAATCATGTTTGAATCGGGACTCATAAATCAAGAGCCTTTATCTGTTAGTTGATCTAACCGACCCATCTCGGCGACCCAAGTTTGGGTTGCGACCCATAGGTTGAGAATCAATGTGTTATATTTTGTGTGCGCGTGTGTGTGTGGTGCTAATTCCTCTTTCTCTAACCAGATCATGGCCCACCGCTCTGTCTCATTGAAGATAATATCTATATATAAATCAAATTAATTAAATTAGATATTATTTTAGTAGAAGGTCGAAGAAGAACCGGGCCATACCAGAAAATATGCGTGTATGTGGTGTGAACCCCTAAAGTGAAGTTTGTTTCTGTGTAATGCTTGTTATAGTGCACTCAATTCTTTTCATCTGCCATCTGAATTTTTTTTTGAAAATTGGAGGGATTTTGTGAATAAAGAAGCATTGTGAGAGCTATGGCTGAAAACTATGGTGTATAAATTAATAAATTATAAGCAAGTAAGTAAGGAAAGAGAGGAAAAATGGTGTAAAATTAACAAAAAACCGAATAAATAATTCCGTTAAAATGATATATATATACAGTATATATTAGGTTGGGGAAGAAGAAATCCATTATTTTTACGTGAACTTCAAGACTTTATTTAACATATTTCGGATTACCAATTTTGGTCAAGTACGCACCGTTTTGTTCTATAATTTGTTGCCATTTTAAAACCTGCGTTGCCATTTTTAGCTTCATAATGCCTCTCTCGTAGAAGTCTTGGTCCCTATTGGCGAAAAACTCTAGTAATCGATTTTCACAATCTTTTCTTGATGCCAATTTCTTATCACCAAGGAAGTTTTGCAATGGAAGAAAAACATGGTAATCGCTTTGTGCCAGGTCCGGACTATATGGTGGATACATCAAAACTTTCCAACCAAGCTCCAGGAGAGGTGTTGTGTTCCATCAGGACAACGCCAGGCCACACGCGTGTATAGTGACACGCCAGAAACTCCGGGAGCTTGGTTGGAAAGTTTTGATGCATCCACCGTATAATCCGGACCTGGCACCAAGCGATTATCATGTTTTTCTTGCATTGCAAAACTTCCTTAGTGACAAGAAATTGGCATCAAGAGAAGATTGTGATGAGAAGATAGTTTTTCGGCAATAGGGACCAAGACTTCTATGACAGAGGCATTATGAAGCTAAAAATGGCAACACAGGCTTTAAAGAGGCAGCAAATTATAGAACAAAACGGTGCATATTTGACCAAAATTGGTAATCCGAAATATGTTAAATAAAGTCTTGAAGTTCACGTAAAAATAATGGATTTATTTTTCCTCAACCTAATATATATATGTTCGAAATATTCTTTAAGACGTTAGAATTCAAGATTAGTGAAAAGCTGGGAAAGAACAACATAAATGAGAGAAAGTCCGTTAGATTATGTTGTTCTTTCCAAACTTTTCTCCAATTTTTGAATCCCAATATCTCAATGAATAATGCACAAAAAAGGGAATTTTTGGTAATCTACTTACTGGCTTAAAGAACGAAAACAAATTCAAATAATTAAATGTACCGAAGGCAGTTTATACGGCCATTGTGGGGTGGTCATCTGAAGTTAGTTTTCTGTGGTTCCCAACTTCAAGGCACGAATGTGAGATGATCTCCCCGTTAAAAAGTGTCGCCACAGAGGGCAACAGACCTACAAATATAATTCAATCATAACGCATCATTCACTTCACTTCTGTAATATAGATGGCAGCACTGAAAAATCAGAAATACAACACTACATACACACCCAGACTGTTAAGTACACACTGTTACACTTCCGGCACAACTCACCAGGTAGTAAACTGCATAGATGGGGTAATAAACCTGACTTGCGCTCGGTTTGAAAGAAAAAGAAAGGCAGCTTATACGATTCGATCCCAAAGTATAGGTTTGTTTTCATAAGTTTTAACAAACAACAGTATTTATCATCATTTATAAATTCTTCATTTAATAAAAGTACTGTGTGCCACGTCATTTTGATGTATTTTTTCAGTTGTCGCGCGAACAATATTTGACTAAAAGGTGAAATTATTACATAACAGGGGATATTTAAAATTGTCTCTCTGGTAGAAATTTTGGTTCCAGACAATTTTATCCGTGTAAGTGACGTATATGTTCATCTGTTATCCGATTAAGCCGGTCCAACTGTACTTATCTAAAGCAAAAAAAAACAACATAAGTAAAAATAACCAGAAAAATAATAATTTTAATACATATTTTCCATCAGGATTATCCACGGAGATCCATCGCAATGAGTGTCAAAACTTCCTTATGAATTATTATTTTTAACATATTATTTATGACGTCTATGCCTCTTACTTTAGATATCCTCTGATTTTTATTTACTCCCTCGATATTTTCCATTAGGCGGCTTTGAAAGTGTTTTCGTCGCTGGAATTTCTTAAGATGTTTTTAGAGATCTTAACTTCACATGGTCGTGTCTCAGGATGAGAGTTAGCGTGATAAGTCGCCATCTGTAAAAGAAAGAAAATAACTTTATTCCGCTATTTGATTTTGACTTCGTGGAAGAACAGTTTTACCTTCACAAGATCGTGTTTGAGATCGTCACGGAGTGATTAGAGAAATATTTGAAGTTTTAGTTTTTCCTCCACAAAACCGAAATTCATCGAGAGATAGGGCTTTGAAGATTCCTGATTAATTAATCTCGTGACATTTGGAATGTTGGAATTTCGTGTTTATCGTCCAATCTTGATGTTATCTTCTATAAATGATTTTTACGAAATTCGTAAAGTATTTGCCGATTATTTTTTTTTTGGGTTTATCGTTCGTATATTTGTTAATTTGGCAAAATTTTAATATTTGTTGTCTAGTGAAAGTTCTCGATTAAACAGTTACGGAAATTCAATGACATAAATTTAGTATTTTCTTGTTTTGTAGATTATCGATTCATGAAGTAAATAACTGCAGCAGTAAATGACGCAGATTATAATTAAATTTATAGTGCATTTATATTAATTATGTAAGGAAAAGAAATTTGTGATACGGATACAAAGAGATTTGATATAAAAATTTCTTGTCTGTTTATTAATTTTTTGCAAAAGGAGTGATTGAAAAATTGTTTTTTTTAAGGAAGGGGGGGGGGATAATTTGACTGATTGTGTTGAACATGATGATAAAAAATATTTCTTAAAAATTTCAGAAAGAAAATTAAAAAACAATGAATGATTTATAAATATATATCACACACGCAGCTGCCACAGGGAAGGCATCGAACAAATTGTGGTTGTAATTCAACAATATCATTGTGCAGATAATATTACCAGGGTATATGTAGACTCTAGACTTATTGATATATTGGTGGAAATTTTTTTGAGAATATACTTCACTTTTGTTGCACTATACTCACGAATTAAATTGTTCAAGCTGATTCCGAATGTCTTCTACCCAAATTTTATTCATTAGTTTCAAAACTTTTGCAGTTATTCAGGCATAGTAGTAGTTCCTCGTCAGAGAATAGTTTGTGGTTAGGGAGTGTCTCAATTACCCTTATTTTCATAATAAGTCTGCGCTGTATGCAAATTGATGTATACCGCTGTGGTGGTCGAGTGGTTATAGTGACGGACTCGCGATGCGAGGATCCGGGTTCGAACCCCACAGTGGTGGTCGGCTGGAGTTGGTTTTCTGTGGTTCCCAACTTCAAGACGCAAATGCGAGCCGATCTCCCCGTTGAAAAGTCTCGCCACAGAGCGCTAAATCATTCAATCATACCACTTCACTCATAGTTTGAAAAATTGGTGGTAGATGGCAGCAGTACACATAACAAGCATTACAGGGAAAAACAAAAAAAAACTTCACGTCAGGTTTCACTACACGTACACGCACATTCCCGCATGTACCGATTCGTTGTTCCCTCTTACGAAGGAAAAAAAGGCGTGAAGTGGGTGCTAACAATCCCAATGCACTACCGCAATATTTGCAATTTTGTGAACGGGGCTTTAGTAGTAGTATTATATATATACCCGTACTACACTTTTTTTTTTTTTGCAAATGAAATTTCATCTTAAAAATTAAATGAAAATAAGTATTTTAAGGGAAATATAAATTGTTATTAGTCTTGGGATGTTGGTTTTTTTTTTTCAAACATAATCGACTTCTCCGATCGAATAAATCCTCCTAGACTGAAATTTGAGCAAAATGCTCGGTAAATTTGATTGAAATTCATTATCAACTTATCATATTTACCATTACGAGCTGGGGATTAGGTATAAATGTGATAAAAATCCGCAAAATATATCAAACTTACCAAAATTCTCGGCTATTATGCGTAATTACTGGAGATTATGCGTGGTAACAGGTGATTATGCATGACAACCGATGATTATGGGTGACAACCAATGATTTTTCATAATCACAGGATGTATCACATATACCGCAACATGTATATTTTATTGCGGTAATCGTTCTCGATTTTAGAATTCATTCAAAGTTTATGAATGCTTTGTATGTGTAGTAGTACAAAAGTGCCGGATTAATATTGGGTCACAGATGAAAAAAAAAATTCTGATTGCCAAAAGTATGATTATCATTTATTTTTTGCGCATTTCTGAATTTTGATTTTTGATTTTTGACCGTAAACTATCGGCATGTTATTAGTTTTGTAAAATATATTTTATAGCGGATGTCAAAATGACCACACGATGCCAGTTCCGCACAGAATTTTCACAACGCTAGTTAAGGGTTATAATGTACTGTTGAATACTTTTTCCCAGATAAGCAGGTATAAAATTTTATATTTGTAAAAATTTGGTGTTGTTTGCTATAAAAATTAAATGATCTATATATGACTTTTTAATAGTAAAAATTTTGCAACGCAGATATTCACTGCGTGCAACGGTAATCCTTGTGGAAAACCCCCTAATGATTATGAAAAAGAAAATATTTCCTTTTCGGATGGAAAATCTCTTGTAAAAACATAGTCTATTGAAATAAAATAAATAAGATATGACTGAAATCTGACGTTTCATTTTTACGTAGCAAACGAAATACCACACTAATTAGTAATTTTTTAGTCCTAATTAGTCCTACAGAAGCCAGTTCCCAAAATTTTGTTTTTAAAGACACCAAAAAGATACATTTTGTTAAGAACAAATAATAAATAACACAGCAGTGCCAATTATAATACCGAATAACTAACTTTATGCTCGGAAAAGCAATGTGGTAAATTATTTTCAGATAATATTAAACTTTTTTATTTCACGTTACTATTGTTATTTCTGTTATTATTACACTAATGAGTGAAGATATCGAACACGAACAACAAAAACGAATCACAAAGACGGAAATTACAGCATTTTCATAAGCTTTTCAGTTTTTCAAACATGATTTATTTTTGCGACGCGATAATTATTTATTATTTTTAAGACAGATTATATTAGCATTTTGAATAGGAATTTTTTACTTATGTGATGACACATTCATTATTTATATTTAATCTATTTTTTCTGAAAAATATACCTATCCGATGATATTTTTCAGCGCCTTAAGAACTTTGACAAAAAATTTTGGTTTATGGTAAACTCAATGTCGTGCAGTGAAATTAAAGCCATGGAAATAAAAGGATGCGCTTGAAGATAAATTTTTTTGCACTTCTCAAATGTATTTGGATTCGACAAAAACATCAGAAATAATTTCTATAAAAATATTGCTTCTTCCCTTACTTAATAGTTACTTTAATGAATATACAGTTGGTGGATACTTATTTTTAATGTTTGAAAAGAAATCCTGAAAAGAAAATAACAAACTTTGTGTATAATGGTATTGAGAGAAGAAAGAAAGGAAGATAAATTTGTATATTTCAGTTATTTATGTTCAGAAAAATTTCTTGGAATTTCTTTTTTTAAATTGTTAATTTTCATTTTCCTTGTTTAATTTCTAATATAAATGTATATGAATTGAAAAATTCCGAGAAAAATTATATTGAGCCAATTATTTACGATAAATAGTAGCATATGAATACTTACACACATAAAGAATAATTTTTTCAATGCTCCATACACATGATTTAACGTATAACGTGTTTGTTAATGTAAGCGCACACAACTTGAGGCGTATTTACGGGGAGGGGGAAGGGAGACTTAGTAAGCTATGTGTCCATCGTGGACGTTGAGAGTGGCGGCAAATTCAAAAAATGGCTGGTTAACAAAGTTGAGATTGGCCAGCCCACAGGTTGTAAAATCATAAATCCGCCTTTGTCGAAAGGGAGTGAGGGGCTATAGATTAGTGAACAGCCAAAGGAGCTATTTAGAGTGTTTGGATCATGTAAGTGTTCTGAAGCAGTTCTTCGACCACTGTTCCGCGAGCCGAAAATAATTTCTCCAAATTCTTAATTCTGCCGCTATTGGAAGAAATTGAATGCAGTGAAACGTCTCTACAACGATACTCAATATAACGATAAATACCTCCACAACGGCATTTTTAATGTCTTGCTTGGAAATGCCCATACTACAATGTTAAAATTTCGTCTCTATATCGTTGTAGAGGGAATATTGTTATATTCCCTCTACAACGATATTTTTTCCAAGGCCAAGACTATAACTACCCATACATATTGTAACAGGCGTACAAGAGTGGTAAATTGGATGATCATTTTGTAAATAATTAGCGTGTTGTTGATCGATCGATAGAGCCGATTTCAGTCGGTATAATTTGTTGAGGACTTCTTTGGCTTGATTGGATTTCTTGATAACTTCAGAGCAGTGGCATGTGATTGGAATACGTTGTCAAGATTAATCCAAAAGATTTTAGTGCGCCAGAAGGATAAATCATGTTGCCTTGATGAATTATTCAAATTCTATATGCTTTCCCGTTCCGATATTCTTGTGTGGGATAGAAATGCGCATGAATACTTCTTAATATAGAGAATTCAAGCACTATTCATGTGGATTTCTCTCCTACCCAAAATCATTAGAAAAAAATATGTAATACAAAAATATGCAGCATCTGCTGCCACCTATCATATGAATACAAAATTATAGGTTGTAATTTTTTATGTGAAGTTAGTTGTTGGTTTGGAACCATTTGCAGCGTGAAAACAAACAAAGTGTGTTGTATTGTTATACACGATTTAATTTCACGCTGCATATTGGTGTAAATTTGATGCACTAAAATATGCATGTTAATTTGTTTTTCAGTTTGCAGCAAAATTATTCCTCATAAGATTAGAAAACATATCAACCGGTATTTTAGAGCATAAAATTAACACCGGTATGCCGCGCGGAACAAACCAATACACAAAATCATAACACACGTTGTTCATTTTTCTACTGCACACAGTTTCAGTACTATCAAACAATTTCACTTCGATAATTCCAACAGATAATTTTCTTTTAATTTGATAGGTGGCAGCAGTAGAACCAGCGTAAAGCTGGACTGCTGCCACCCTGTTTATTTATAATAATAGGGTATATTACTTTTGCATAGACCTCCTGCTGTTATCTACAAAAATAAAATCGCGTTCGGAAAACAAAATATCACCCAACGTAAGCACCGCATCTCCATATATATTCACGATAAAATTCAACTTCGTATAATTTCTACTTCCATATATTTCATACGAACATTTTTATAGTAAATGATCACGAAATGCTACGTATAAATTACGAATAGTTGAAATTTAATTGCATCGCATCTGAATTTGATACGATAATGTGCGTAGCTTCCCAGAAATGATAAAAATATTCTCAGAGATAATATTTGTGGAAACAAAAATTACCATATAGGTGCATCACCATTGTAAGATCTCCATTTCTGTAGCAAACCCTCCGCCGCCATTATATTGTACTTAAAAAAGTGTCTTAATGAATACTCGAAGAAATACGGTAATATATCGATTTCATGGATAATAAATTCATCTGATAAAGAGTGACGCGATATTTTCGTCACAACTTTTCTCTCTGAACTTATTAATATGTCATGTTGAGAGGGGCTAATAAATATGTTTCAGATGGGTAGAGATACATCTCTTGGAGACACGAAATGATTACAGATAGCATGGTAATGAATAATCAGTGACATGTGAAGAAAATAGAAACTGAGACGAGGATATTATATCCCTCTTTATGAGCATTATTCATTTTCATTTATGTATCGCTATAAATTCCAATTTCTGTGTGTATTATTCGGAGAAAGAAAAAGAAAAATTTACATAAATTTTTGTGAGGTGAACTCTTTCGCGGATATAGTTGCTGGAGACGCATTAGAGCACGTAAAACATCAAAGAAACAACGCTCCGAAATCAGCCACGATGCGATGCTGAATTTCCTCAGGTTATGTCAGATTTACTGATCCGGGCGCAATTGTTGCTATTGAAAGGATCACTTGTGAGTGTATGCGCACACCTATATCTACAATTCCTCTACGTTATATGAATAAATAAATGCAACACGATCTAATTATCCCACAATTCATGTTTCTTCCATTTCACCAAGTCGTTTCAATGCCAGTGGTAGAGCTTGAAATCAAGCTTTGAAGCTCTTTGTCAAGAATCCAAAAGCACGGAAGTACCTTATTACGGATGACTTTTATTGTATCTCCTCTGAAGTTAAAAAAAAAAAAAAAACCACGTAGATCATTATTCGGCCAAACAATTCATTATTATCGTAGGCGCGTCAGCGTCAACGTAAGCCTTGCAAGCCTTTACTATATGCTTTCAGGAAAACAAGTGTTTTAATGAATCGGTAAAGATATACGGTAAAATCTCAATTTCGCAGATAATAAATTCATCTGGGAAAGGATGCAACTTTTCTCTCTGAACTATTCTAATTATCAATATGTTTTGTTGAAAGGAAGGGGAGGGGGTAATAAGTACAATGAATAGAGTATTCAATAGCATGTAAACGAAAGAAAAATTGAGACGAGGATATTTGACCATTTAAGACCCTGCATGCACAAATGTATGGATAGCTTTTTCTCAATGTGGATTTTTTTAGACCTCAGGGAGTTAAGCTCTGACTTAAAGTATTGTGTAAGTTTTGAGATAGAAATATGGTGTATGAATATTGGGGGTTTTCATCAGATGGCAGCTCTTCTTCGAGTTGAATTTTTAGGGCTGTTTCTCTAACATGAAAAAAAAAGCTTCCGGAAAAAAGTGTGATTTATTACATAAAATTCATGTGAATATGAATACACGTTTCAACCTGTTGGTTAAAAATATTTGGAAAAAAAGACTTGCGCTAACAGTTATGATTTTAATACATTTTTTGAGCAAAAGCATCTTGAACATTCCAAAAAAAATGAATTCTCGGGGTCTGAAAGATTTATATCCCCGTCATGAATATTATTCGTTTTCATTGATCGCATCGCTATAAATTCCAATTTATATGTATTATTCAGTCAAAGAAAGGAAAAAAAACACATAAATGTTTGTGAGAGGTAAACTCTGTATTTAGTATAACAGTCGGAGCCTCATTGGAACATGCAAAACATCAAAGAAACAACGCTTTGAAATCAGCCTCGATCCGATGTGGAATTTCCTCAGGTTATGTCAGATTTAGTGATCCGGACATAATTGTTATTGAAAGGATCACTTTGCGCGCGTATAGACACGCATATCTATAATTCGAATAAATATATACGACGCGATCTAATCCTCCCGCCTCATGTTTCTTCCAGTTCACCAAGTCGATTCAATGACAGCGGTCGAGTTTGAAGTAGAGTCTTTGTCAGGAATCCAAAAGCACAGAAGTACCTAAAGTGACACGCGCTGTGTACCTCCTCCCTTCTCTTACTTCATCAGGAAGAGTTAAAGGATGCATCCTGGATGCACATTCATTAATATCGACCTTCAAGTTGTAAGCCGCCGGATTACGTACCGTCCCAATCGATCGGCTTCCTGGCCGGCATCGCAGTTATCTGATAGTCGCCGTGCTTGTCCGTAAGTGAGATCCAACTTCAGTCGGTACCAGTTGTAGCTGTAGTATATCAGGTTAGACAACACTGGGATGTGAAATTGGAAATGCTTCGGCAGTTCGGTTCGAGCCTGACCGCCCACTATCCCGGGTAATTAGCCTTTCTAATGTCCGCCCGCTGAATGTTGGATTGGATGAATAGAGCGGAAGGTGGAGGAGAGAGGACCGATGGCTGTATGTTCAGGAGAGGGCTGACGGGCGTTTCAACGGATGGACAGCAATCGAGCTGGAATTGGTTGCAGACGCTTCGATTGGTCAGATGGATATATATATATATATATATATATATACACATACACACATTTGGTGGTGCAACACTACCAGTCCTTCTCGTTCTCCAAGTAATTAGGGAATCGGAGCTTATTGCGATCCTGAAGAAAGTATGCCTGGAGGAAGATCTGTCTGTCAGACTGTCTCCGAACCGTCCACTGGGTCGAGTCGGAAGAATGTGGAGGGGGGTATGAGAAATTCCTTGTGTTTATATCGATTTTTATTCCCGATAGGTATGTTTCGTTTGAAGTATTTACGGCTCCTCGAATAAAGATATCGCAGCCAATTAAGCATTCGATTTATGCTTCCCCGAGCAAACGTTTTCACAGGTGAATGATATTCGTATTTCAACAGACGTCATGATTTTATTATACGCCCATTTCTATGTTTACGAAGGATCCAATGTTAGCAATCGAATCATGATTTTATCAATTCCTTGAGTGAAACTTGTTTAAACAATCTCAAGAGCCTGTCAGAAATGGCTACTGATATTTATCGGATAATTATTTTTTTAATTTTGTCTGGATTTCTTTTTCCGTATTCGCGGGGGTTACATTCCAGGGGTAACCGCGAGTAGCCCAAACCCTCAATAACTCTTCTTCAGTCATCCTATTTTGACAGAATTTTCTTTGTGCTGGAGAAGTGGGAATTAAAAGCGATGCTTTCTGGAAAGGACACTTTAATGTCTGTTAGTCGTTTCTCCTAAATTAAAGTTAATTGGTTTGAGTATATATAGTAACAAGGCTTCCTTTACCAACTTTTCTACGAGTAGAAAAAGTACTACATATGGATATATGTACAAATCATGCAATGCAAACTTCGCTTGTATTGTATATATTTTTTATCGCATCCCCAGAAAAAAAGCACTTTATACATGAGAAACATATGGATCTAGGGCATGTAATAGCAGGTGCTGCTACAGCAACGACTAATTAAATTTTACGTTCTTATTTCTTGATTTATTTTACTGTAGACTCATTGATGCTGTAATAACGGCAAACCGCAGAAATGAAGGTAATCTTTGTCAATGTTTCGTATTTTGCTTGCAATTTTTTCAACTTTAGAAACCTTTCAAACAGCAGCCTTCTATAAATATTTTCAGAAGCACCAGTAAAACCTTTAAGAAGTATTTTTAAACGTTTATTCTCACAACACGTATAACTTATATTTTACTCTGATACGAGAACTACTACTTCAACAGTGTTTTCGAAGGGAAAAAAAACTGGGAACGAATACGAAAACAAGGAATATGAAATCCCCAAATACCGACGGCCGACTGTATGTTTTTCTGTTGCTATGAAAGGACCATCTCTTCCCAGGACTGATTTTCTGAGGGAACTAAGGCTCTCAAGTAATCCTTTTTATAAGGAACAAGGATAAACTATATGGTCTTTCAAAACATTCATGACTAATACATACGCAATCTACAGTATTTTATTATTTTTCCGTTTAAGTGGAAATAGTATAGTACAGGGTGTCTACGATTAAAGTTGGAATTTTCTGAGCTGTCTACTTAACTAACCAACACAAAATTATGACACTTCATGAACGTCCTTTCTTGAATGAAGACATAAAATTTAGAAGCATTTTTAAAGATTCGTAATCAAATCTCCACACAGCTTTCGCGTTTCTAAACGTGTTTAACCAATAAAGAATGTTCGTGCTAACTGAACTTCATACTCTACAGCAGCGGTTCTCAAACGGTGCTCCGTGGAGCCCTTAGGGCTCCGTGTGAACTCCCAGGGGATCCGCGGCCGCTCGAGAAAAATAAAAAACCTAGTAAATTTGAAAGTATTTAATATTTTTGAAAAATAAAATAAAATACAAATAAAATCAAAAAAATAATTATTAATATTTTTGAATAATAAGGCAGAAACTTTGATGAATAAATAAGAAATAGGCGTCCGGGGCCCCGCCATACAAATTACATACCGGAATGGCTCTGTGTGTCAAAAAATGTTGAGGACCGCTGCTCTACACTGAAGAAAAAAAGAATGTAAATAATCTCGGTTAAGAATGTCTCAATACCATGCTATGAACCTTGAGCGCTCTGGTTCCCTATTACCAAAAAATTACCATAGAAATGCACCCTGTAGTAGTGAATGTAAGAATAATTATTTTTTCTTTTGCTCTCAGATTCTTTCTTTTATGTTCATTAGGATGCTCCCAAAGATTCATATTTTTCTGAGATAGGCAGTCGTAGTAGACTATTAAATGAATGCAACTACTTCAAATTTAATTACGGACACCATGCCAATTTCTGTAAACTAAAAAAGTGGTTTTTTCAATTTAACTTTGAATTATATCACTTAACACATAGAGTAATTGAAAACATTTCCGAAAGGAAAGGTGGTGTGGATTATGAAAGCAAAAAGTAAAATATGAAAAAAATCTGTAAATGTTAGAATATTCATTCTGATATTTTCACACCCTTCAAAGTAATTGAATAAAATATACAAGCATAAATTTTAATGCGACACCTATTGAAACAGTGTTTATTAAGTAAAATTTATCTCACATAATTTTACCGAAAAGAAATAATTACTTACCCTACAAAATAATATCCCGATATAATATATATTAAAAATATCCCAAGAGAAGATATTAATATTTGAGTTCATAGTTTTTGCTACTTTAACATTAACATCGGACATATTTAATTATAAAATATTTCAAAATTGATAATATTATAGTTATTGATATCTCAAATTTTTTTCTCCAAATTTCATGAACTTTCCAGCTTTAATCTACAGCATTAATATATACACAATCAAGAGCGATACCAATTCTGCGAATCTAAATTGTTTTGGCTGGGAATCGTATTTTAACTATCAGGAATCAAACAAGATCAGTTTTTGTGGCAATCACACAATTTCCATTCAATTTTAAAATTCTTATCATAGATTGTGTAACTTTGAGTAATATCTTGTTAACACATATTTTTCTTTCGCAAAAAGAGAAAAAAATACATTATCTCGACACATTTTTTTTTTCAAACACATCTTGTATGCAAAATATCATTGCATCATATTCACCATATTATAAGTTGAGATATATCAAACAGTTTATCAATGTCGTGTAATATACGCCTAACAAAAGAAGGAGAGTAGCAACAAAAATACTTTCGAATACTTTTTCTTGAAAAATTCCCGAAAATTGAGAAAATATATACTTTTCCCAAAGTTTAAAGATACATATTATTTTTTGGATACATGGTTTTTTTTCCATTCAAGGAATATAAACTGGAAACGTATTACCTAAAGCGGTAGAAAAATATGTTATTTTCGTTCCGAAATAGCTCTTACAGGAACACGGGGAACACTTGGGAAATCTCAGGGAAAGCAAATCAAATGCGAATAAAATAGTGATGGTTTCTCTGATCCAGACTCTTATTATAAAAAACTGTAACTACCATAAGAATAAAATGTTAAAACAAAAGATTTTCTGAAATAACATTTTAATCTAAAGAAGGGATGCACAAACTACTGCTGGAGGGTCGAATGCGACCCGCCAAGGGGTTCCATGCCATCTTCAAAACTCACTCCTGTAGAAAGGTATCAATTTGCATGCAACACGATAGTTATACCTAGGCTGACCATTTTTTTTCATTGAAATACAATATTTTTCAAAAAAAAACAAATCGTATTTCAATGTTAAAAAAGTTCAGATCAAGTAAAGTTGCGAGTTATAACTATACCCAAAGCAAGTTTCCAGTAAAAAAAAAAAATTGTTAAAAGCAAATTAAGTTGCAATTCAAGCCCGAAAAAATTGTCAAAGGGAAATAAAGTTGTAATTCTCAGTCAAAAAACTGTCAAGGGAAGTAAAGTTGCAATCCGCAGCGAAAAAATTATCAAAGACAAGTGAAGTTACAATTTTCGCTGTGGTAATGTCGCCACCCATCACTAAAATTACTGAAAAATCGCTAATCACTGAAAACAATGGGTTTTACAGGTCAAAATTTAACTCACCAAAATAACGCATATGTTGGGTAAATATGCGAGAGGATTATTAATAAATATATATCGATGATATATATGAAAGTATTCTTAATTCTTGATTTCAAAAATTCTACTAAGCCCTGTTGAAAATAGGGTGTATATAGCCAAAGTTACGGGAACATCCCAAAAAAATACGGGTTGCATGGTCACTGTTTATATTCAATTTTCTGGGCCCTGAGTTACAGAAATACAACAAATCTGTAACGCGGACCGAAAAAAATTATACACACCAGATCCAAATAAAATAAATATATATTATTAAATCGTGAATGAACAAGGACTTACATATGTTTCCGAACACCATTAAACATTTTAAAATCGAAATAAAAAAGATAATTCATTACCATCATCTACTTCAGAGGATAATGACGTCAAAAGTATCGTTAACGATTCCGTAATGGATTTATTAGTCATGAAGATATAGTTTCATTTTTGAACGTTTTTCTTCTGCTGATTCGCAAAAAAAAACAGGCTAAATTGCTTATACCATAATATTCTCCAGCGAATGATTCATTCTGTTGTATTTTTATATTTTTCATTTCTTTTGGATATCAAGAGAGGAAGTGTTAACAAGAAAGTAAATGAAAATTTCTCGCTGTTACTTAGAGAACTCGCAGTTAATCCTTTTACATTTCCACGCAAGAGAAACATGTCTACTACTTGCGGGATTGCCAAAAAGAACTGAAATTTCTAGAAAAGAGGAGAACGTGAAAACGGGAAAGAGGATTAGAAATGAAAAAAGAAATTGAGAGAAAGGAAATATATAAAACACGCTATCCTTGAAGTGCCAATTAGAGAAATGGTTCAAGAGATATTTTCTGGTTTTTTTTTTAAAACTTCTCATCGGAAAGTCTTTTGCTATTTGATATACTTACAATTTTGATTTTTTATTTCTTTTATTTTCTTATAGAAATACTTTATGTATTTTCCCGCCATTTTTTCCCTACCCTTTCACATTCTCTACGATCAAAACCATTATCTTACCAACATTATTTCCTCGACATCCAGTTATGAAACATGAAACTGAGTAAGTAACTGAGAAAAAGAAACGCATATATATATATATATAATATGAAGTTTCTCCAAGTAGAAACCACTACATCAATGTCTTGTAATTTTCTCAGAAACTACTGAAGTTTCACTTTTTTTCACCCTTGACGGTTTAACGCCATCTTTTAAAAAAAAAGGCAAAATATTTTTTTGATCTTTCTGGATATCGAAAACTGATCAGTTATGAGCTTTATTTCTTACTTTTTGTTTTCTGTCTTCAGTTTTTCGGTTGGTCTTTTTTTTTACGTATGTTTGTGTATGCGTCCAGGAATTAATTTGATAATTATTTCAAGTATTAATACATTTCAGAACAAAAGTGTGTGAATTAATTAAATATGAAAAAAGCATTTTGATCGTAATTCCACGTTTTTTTTTACCAGGGTCAAACATATAATGACACTTAATATTTATTTTTCATAAGTTTTGCCTTTGCTATCAGAAAGCCATTGCAAAAGCAGCTCCACACGTACACGGGACACAACAGATACTATGGACTGATTACAACATTATGTACGAAAATGTTTGTCAACAAGGGTGGGCCATCTTCTAATATCCCTTTAGACTCCCTTGCAGCCTCATAACGATAACTTACAGAGAAAAACCTATGTCTGGTTAAACCTCAACTTCCGAATGTGCAATATGTATATATATATCGACTGTAAAAAATATTAACATTATCCAAGTCCCCGATAACTATAAACGAATATTATAATATATAACTCGATAACTTAGCTTATAATAATGTTTACCATGTCATCATACTGATCCTTTCCGTTCTTAGCAAGAGTGATGGATAACAATATCTAAATAATAACAGTATCCGTGATTCCAATGAACGGCGTCGACTGCATATTCATTTTCATATAGCAGATGAGAAAGTCAAAACTACTCATGTGAAAGTCGTTAAACTCACTGGTAAAGAAATTTTCATTTAGGTAGTACATAAAAAAGGGTAGATGTAAATATAGAAATGGAAAAGTAATTTTATCCGGTACATATTTTCACAAGAAAAAGAAATACAATATTAGGCAATATTTCTAATTACATTTTATTCGTTTAACACGTCAGAAATATTGTGTATATCGGTATAATCACACTCATAAAGTAAAATTCAAAATTCGAAATACATATTTTCATCCCACTCGGTAAACTCATATAAAGGAAATTAGATCCAATTTTGATAGTTTTTTTAAAAATTGTACCAAAATGTAATCTCCATCCAATCAGATATACACACGAAAGAAAACATTACAGATTTTTAATATTTTATTTTCGTTTTGGAATTCTAGGAAAGCCATCTGCTGATTTATATTGAAACTACGACCATCAAGTAATAAAATCAAAAATCCTTCTCTGGAAACGAAAATAATGGCCTTCATACAAAACAATTCTAAGGATTATTTTTTTTTAATTTCAAAATATCAGAGGTTGTATTTACGGCTGAAAGTAATCAGCCTTTGTGAAGGCTGTTCTTGTATAACTTAAGCAAAATAAGAAAAGTAAGAAGTAAATATGTATGCTTTTTCAATATATATGCCAAAGGTAAATATGATAAATCTATAATAACCGGTTATTATGCATACTTAATAATCGTCTGGGTAAATTTGATAAATTTATCACTTTTAGCGGTGAATATGCATAATACCCAAGTGTCGTTGGTAAATTTTATAAACACTAAAAATATTATTACTTTTACCCGGTTATTATGCGTGACACACAAGTGTCGTTTATAAATTTGATAAATACTTGAAATTTATCGCCTTTATCTGTACGCATACTACCCCAGTGTAATTGGTGAATTCGATAGAAATGAAAAAAAAAATTAATTGAGTCTAGTATGTGTGATGAATATAGTGGAACCCCAATAAAACGCTAATAAATTTTACGATCGTACCCCGATATAATGATACAATACATGCATGGATGCTCATGTATAGTATATCATATACTACGATTTATCATGTTTACAAACTACTCGAGGCTTGGGTACTATGCATAATCACCGGTAAAAGACAAATTTAAGGAAATTTATCAGACTTACCAAAATGCTTGGCGATTACGCATAATAGTTGTTTATTATGTACAGCAACTGGATTTATCCCACATTTACCGTAACATATATATTCAATGTTGATGTTTCTTTGTAATTCAATTTGTTCAAAAAAATCCACATTATTTTATTGGAATACAAAACTATAACCCGTCACTCAATCAGATACAGGGAAGAACAATGTTACAAAAATCTTATATTTTATTTTTCATGCAGATGAAACAATCTGATTATCCACATAAATACAAATTAAAAAAAAGTACAAAAAACATAATGATTATTTCTAAAAAAAAAAATGTCTTCAACACAAACGATGAAACTGTAACCATCAGTAATAAAATCAAAAACCCTTCTTGGAAACGAAAATAATATCCATCATCCCAAACAGTTCTAAGAATTGTTTTTTAATTTCAAAATAGCAGCGGTTGTATCTACGGCTCAAAGTAATTAGCCTTTGCGAAGGCTGTTCTCGTATAACTTAAGGAAATATAGTAAAAACAAAGATATACGGTATGTGTGTGCCTTTTCAATATATATCTACGTAAAAGAGATATAGGGAACGAAAAAGAATTAGACAAAAAAAAGAGAGATTTCCGAGAAGAAAACTAATGGTCGAAATGGAAGTGTAGAGAGCACAGGCATTACATTGCTCTCCTATTCCTACTCTCGGCTTCATTCCACACTCCATTTTTATTTGGCCTTCTTTTTGTTTATTATTTTATTTTATTTTTTTTTCCAATTTTTTTCTTTTATTCTTGAGACAAGCAAAGGAACTCTAATTTAAAGTGCATCAGAGCTTGAATTCTAATTGGGAAACAAAGAGATCCGCCAAACTACTCAGCAGGAGTCTTCGCAGACTTTCTCGTTGATAAAAATACAGAAAAAGAACAAAAAATACAAAATGAAATTCAAGAACAAGTAAAGAAATGCAATAGGAAAAAAAATGTAAATGAAAGATGGTGGCTAGGGAGATGGAAATGATTTTTTTTTTTTTTAATACCATTTCTTACTCCCTGGGAATTTTTTTTTTTCTTCATCTTCATCAGGAGAAACCATTAGTTGTCCCATAATGCAAGTTGGATTACAAAAAAACTACCTTATACTACATGTTTTTTTATTAAACTATTCTGTTTAAGGGTTAGGTTAAACGGAATTAAGGTAAGAACGATTTTTAATTCCTCTGCTTTTTTTTTTTAAATTTCATTTTATTTGTTTCTTATTTGTTCAATGTCTGAATTCCATTTCAATGAAATCGGTATAAGAAATTGTGTTTTTTTGGTGTTTTTTTTTTTGGATTCGTGGTAATAAGATTTTTTTTTTTGTTCCTGTGTGGATGGGTTAAAGTCATTAGAGAGAAAAATAGAAATATACGAAAATGGCAGCAATTGATTTTTCGTGCAAGTGTGATGTTCTTTTGTCAGTATGTTCTACCGATGTATATGGCGACTTCTATACCTGTATTGTGAAAGCTAAGATGGAATTCGTTTCACGATATCTGCAGGATTTTTCTGAATTTTTATAACACGTTTTACTGTGAGATAATGTTTATGGAGAATTTTCCTCGAAATTTATATAGAGCATAATATTTTAAATATTATGGTAAGAAAGATTTTTAATTCATCTCCGTTTTTATCTCATTTCATTTATTTCGTATTTATTCAATGGAAATATATTGGTATAAGTAATCGTGTCTTTTTTTTTGGATTCGGGGTAATAAGATTTTT
Source organism: Pholcus phalangioides (assembly GCF_987345545.1). Taxonomy (NCBI): domain Eukaryota; kingdom Metazoa; phylum Arthropoda; class Arachnida; order Araneae; family Pholcidae; genus Pholcus; species Pholcus phalangioides. The sequence continues at coordinate 32,241,981 of NW_028301597.1, forward strand.
TTCTTCCTCTGCGGATAGTTCAAAGTCTTTAGCGTATAATAGAAATATACGGAAATGTTAGCAATTGATGCTTCGTGGAAGTACGATGTTCTTTTGTCAGTACGTCTTATCGATGTTTATGGTGGCATATTATAGCATCATCTTCAAGAACAACCATTTTCAATCCACTGCTGTATGAATCTCCTCTAAATTTTTCCATTTTGCTCTGTCTGATACTTTAGCCATCCAGTTGACTCCAGCCACTTTCCTGATCTCGTCAATCCATCTTGCGTGGGGACGCATTCTCGGACGTTTCACACCACGAGGGCTGTGCCGTCGCACAGGCCCACCCGGTCACGGCCCGGGGGTCTCAACAGAAGAGAGGGCCTCACAAAAGGAGATCTAATTGAAATTTTCTAGAATTTATCAGGTACGGACTCAAAAAAACCACTTAGCCCGGAGGTCCATGATGTTCTTAAGACGACCCTTCACGAGGGTACCAATCTAGAATACTTCTGCCCAGCCCATTTCCATTTAACACGTTTAATTCTTTCCATGATATCATATACCTTTGTGTGGTTCCTTATCCAAGTGATTCGTTTTCTGTCTTACCTAGTGAAGCCTTGCATACATCTTATATATATATATATATATATATATATAATATAGCCCGAATAAACGATATATATATATATATACATATATAGAGAGAGAGAGAGCTTTTTATCTTGAGGGTTATAGCAGAATTCACTTTGAGGTACTATTTATGCAGAATTATTCTCAAAATATATTCTCAGTTTCTTAACTTTCAAACTCAGTGTCTTGATATTTTATTATTAACTCAGCTTTTTCATATTTAAGATAAATATATTCATCCCCGGTTTGAACCTGGAACTTGACGGCAACTTCCATCGTGGTAGACGTATGTGTTATGGATCTATGTAAAGTATGTTTCTGTGTTATGTGTTCTGCCATCTGCCATCAATTTTTATAACTATGAGTGAATTATAATGATTGGATACTTGTAACCTCGTAGGCCTGTCGCTCTCTGCGGCGAGACATTTTAATGAACATTGGGAGATCGGCTGGTATTCGCGAATCGAAAAACTAGGAACCACACTCCAAAACCAACTTCAGCAGCCGGCCAACCACTGTGTAGACGTTGGAGTTCGAACCCGTGCGAGTCCGTCACTATGACCACTCGAACACCACAGCGGCGGGTAATACATACTCATAAGTGAAATTTAAACGATATTCATTATCTATTCCAATACCGATTTAATTCGGAAATTATGCATAATCATCGGTAAAAGTGATAAATGTGTGATAATTTATCCAACCCAGACGATTGGCGACTGAACACAATATCCTGTGGTTATGGATAATTACCGATTTATCGCATTTACCGTAACGTATACAATACGCACCTAATGCTAACAAAAATTCGATGGATAAAGAAACTACGCATTATTACGAATTTAAATGTCCATATGATCCTATTTTGATTTAGGAAATAAGTATAACACCAGTATGTTTCTTAAAGGCATTCGGAGTATAAATCAGCCTTGGAAGTTACTTGACATTCTTTGAATACCTCGAATTCTTATACTAACGAATATTACATGCTTTTGTCAATACCCACGCCTCACTTGTCTTGATTAGAAAAAAAAAAAATCCCTACGAATATTCCCAAAACATGCGTAGTGGAGCATTGTCACGCATGCAAAAACGCAAGAAGAAAAAAAAAATTGAAAGATATATAATTTTCCCATTTTCCCGTTCATTTCCAGGAGCCCCGACCAACGTTATAAGCGATGAACAACTCAACTACAGACATTTCAAATCTCTTGTTACAAGTTCCTGGGATATTGCCAGTGACAAGTTTGAGTTTTCTAAGTGGGACGTGACTCGAATAAATTCATATAATATTTCTTTTTTAGGGTCTTATCAGGGAACCATAAAGATTGTGTGTGTGTGTGTATATATATACTATATACATATATAAAAGATGAGGGGAAAAAATCTCGCGAGGAAAAAAGAGACGAGATGAGGCTATTCGTAGCGTGTTATGCTAATTTTCTAGAGTAATGTTGATGAACTGGGCTCTTCGAAGCGTTAGACGGGCAAGAGCCCCGTTTAAGATTCTTCTCAGGGACAGCTTTCGTAATTTATCGCAACATCGTGTTTCCTTGCAACAGAGCTTGTCATAAAATAAGTGTTCCGCAGTTTTTTTTTTTCCCTTATTTTATTATTATTATTTTGCATTTTTTCCTCTTTTTTATAAGAGTGTTTTTTTGGAATTTCTTCGCATACTCTTAGATGAAATACATTCCAGTTTCGCAACGATTTTTTGTCCTTGTATTTTTTTTTCGCACGTTTTTCTCTCAAAGATAATGTTCTTTTCAGTCCTCTTTAGTGAACCAAAAAATTATGTATTTTTAAGAAATTGTGTATATCATAAACAAGACAATAAACTTTTTTTCCCATCTCTCTGTCGTTGAAATAACGACATTAAAATAATAATAAATAAAAAACCATAAAATATTTAATATGGTTTGTTTATTTTATGCACTCGTAATTTGTAGAAACCAAATATATTTGGTTTATACAAATATTACACAATTCCAAATATATTTGGAACTTCAGTATAAAGGATACCGGATCGTGTTTTGTTTCTCTTTGGGATCTCCTTCTTCGTTCTTGTGTGGCATGGCCGATTTCGTCACTTTCCTTCTTCGTTGGATCGCCATCACTGTGCTTAGAGGAGAAATTATCTTCTACGGTTGTGCATCATCGATAGGGTCATCTATGTTGTCATTGATGACGGCCTTTTTTTCTTCATTGAGTTTTACATTTCTGTAGACCACGATACGTTTCATCTCTGGATCGATGAGTCGGTATCCTAATGATTGAAGAGTATCTGACGAAGGTCATTTTCTTCGATCTCTCATCCAGTTTCTTAGAGCTTCGGGAGTTAGCACGTACGCACTACATCCAGAAACTCGAATATTGTTTAGATCAGGATCAGATCCAAGCTTCAGTTTGTAGGGTGTACAGTTCTTTACGGTATTGCTGGGAATCCGATTATGCAAGTAGGAAGCAGCTCGAATTGCTTCGCCCCACATTTGCTTTGGCAAGTTGACTTCAAATATGAGGGCCCGCCCTTTTTCCAACAACATTTGATTCGCTCGTTCAGAAACTCCGTTCAACGTTGTCGTATAAGGCGGAGCAGGATCAATCATGATATCGTTTTCTGTTGCCTAACGAATAAGTTCACCTTTCACATTTTCACTAGCATTATCGCATCTTAATAAATTCTTTCATCTTAATAAATAACGAATGTAGTAACAGAAAAATATTATAAACAATGTAACGAAACCTTTCAAGCAATACAGTAATAACTAATGTAAAAAGAACGGAATAGTTTTAAAATCCGATTAATCTATGTAGTAACAAATAGTGTGGAAACATAATCCTGTTAAAGAATGTAATAATAAACGATGCATTTTCAAAATAATGATAAACAATGTAGTAATAACGAATGGGTTCTAAGACGTGAATATTTTGGAGAAAAAACTAATTTAGATCACCGTAATGAACACTGTTGTAGAAAAAAGAGCATTTTCAGGATCTAATATATTGCCAGCAGGGTAATGAAACATGTTAAAAAATAAATTAAATAATTTTAATTTTTAAAATTGTTCTTCTCTACGAAAGGAGCTATGAAACTCTAATAAAAGGGTTTCTGTATTTTTTTATTTATTTTTGATTGCCGTGCTTTCGCCAAGAAATACGGTACATCGGTACAGTCAGTTGCATAGAATTACCCTATGGAAATCATAATCGCAAAATAACTTAAAGCTATACGATAATAAATTGTTTTCGGGAAATATATGTTGTTGACACACACACACAAACAAATTTCCGAACAGTGAAATTATTTACAGAGCCATACAGCTGATATAAATTGTTTTTCATTCATATAAGTAAGCAATTAAATTTAATCAATTTAACTCGAAAATGTCTTCCTCTAATTTGTACCTCTCTTCGTAAATAGACTGATTGTCTACTAAATACAAATCAGGCCGTTTATACTCGTAGCAAAAACTAATTCGAGTTTTCCTAAAACTTATGAGAAATCTCGCAACAATTACTATTTTTCTATGATTAACAATGCAGGGATACTAATAAATATCCCAATGTCATTAAAGATACTTCTCATACATCTCCAAACAATAATGTAAGTAATTCTTATTTACATTAAAATATAAAATTCACGTTTTACAAACACTCATTTCACAAATATACATATATTTATGAAACTAATTTACTAGCAATCACAAATTTCGCAATATTAAAAATATACAGTACATGTATTTGTTTATACTAAATATGTTATTAGGAGATATTTCCAAGTACATATAATATAATAAATATTATAAAAACGTGCTTTTTTTTTCTTTACTAGTATGCGATTCTACAAATTTTCGATTCGTTTCAATGGTTCTAATGAGCATAGCAAAACAAAGGAATAATCTCATTCCGTATAATCTTTTGCTGTTTTTTTTTTGGAATTTTTTCTTGTTTTTTTTCGTAAGAGAAAGGAATTCGAGTTATCAAATTACTCTGCAATTTAATGACTTGGACATGCAAACGCAGGGAGTAATTTCGAGTCCTGAAATGAAGAAATAACAAAAAAAAAAGTTACAATAAAATATACGTAAAAGAATTCATCCATGGAAGTAATTGGTCAAAAAATAATTTGCATTTTGACTACAATTTTATTTTATTTTCTCTTTCTTGGCATCGCTTTTGTTTTCTGAAATACAATGTTCTGTTTCCATTGAAGTGGGAAATGGTTTTTTTTCCCTACTGTATTTTTCCCGTCTATCTTGTATTTCTTGCAAGTTGTTTAATGCATTTTTTTTCCCTATTTTTTTCGTTGATTGTTATTATTTTGTAGAAATAATTTTGTTTTTCCTGTTAAATGTGTTTTTTTTAAATGGAAAAAAGTCACTCCTCAGCGTATGTTTCTGTGTTTCTTACGCTCCAATGAGCTGTATTTTCCTGTTTATTTTTTTTATGTAATTCAGACAAATCGCAATAGTTAACGCCTATTCAGAGATTTTGTTATGTTGTTTGTAGCGAATAAATAATCTTCCGGTTCTTCTTTTAAAAGTCTAATTTAGTACATGCTGACTTTTCAAAAACTATTCGTGCGTTAAATATTCGCATTAATAAAGTTGTCAGCGTAAGAATTATTATCATGTATGGTGAAAGTGTTTTTTTTCTTCCACTTATTTCAATGGTATGAAACAAAAATTTCAATTTTCAAAGGAGCGCAGAAATTATTATAATGATTTCAGATCCGATTTACATATTTATTTTCAATGAATTTTAAATTTATAAAAATTAGAAAATTTTCTAGTTTTTATCAATAATAACTTCTCTCAAACGAAAATAAATTTTGGAATATCATTTAATATTTACCTTTTTTTTTGCTTATCGCCACTGCTTCATCAGTGTAATATTTTAATTTATCAATTAACTGGAGCTGAAACTGTTAAACCTTTCGTTGTTTCGGCATTATATGGTTGTTTGAATGAAACATACAGATGCCTGAACACAAATCAAAATGGGGTTTTATTTATGTATTTATTCATGAAGGCATAAAAATTATTTAAATTACATTTAAATTGCATTATTTAGATGGAATATATTATATTATATTATATTATATTATATTATATTATATTATATTATATTATATTATATTATATTATATTATATTATATTATATTATATTATATTATATTATATTATATTATATTATATTATATTATACTAGCTATAATACCCGGCGCTGCCCGGGTTTTCTTCAATGAGGCTTTTTTGGATCACGTGATATCTCCCTCTATTTTTCTTGAGGGACATACAAACCGTGTCCAAGTTAACCAATATGGCGACCTGCGCGATTCATGAAATAAGCAAATCTAGATTTACACAGAAACGTACAAATGAATATATATTTTTCTTTTTTTAAGGGGCGCTAGGTATTTCGATCCCCCCCCCCGAACTTATCCATCTGTGTGTTCCAGCTTCCAAAAATCCTTAGTTAAAGCTGTGGAATTTTTCCGATGCACTTTTCACGGGCTCATAACTAATTTTAAAATATCCTAACCCACATGAATTTATGCAAATAAATATCAAAAGCGACAATATGGAGATATCAATTTTCATACTTGAGAAGGTATAAATGAAATCAATGATATTGCTGGAATATCCAACTCAAAAGTATAGGTTTGGCTAATTACTTCATATTTAATCTCCTGGGCTTCGTATATCTCTAAGCGAACTGAATATTTCAAAAATGGAGAATTCAATACAATTTTTAAAATTATTGATGGGGCGGAAAATCCCACTAATTTCCGCATTTCTACAGTAAAATCGACAATTTTAGCACTGATTTCTATGAGGATCACCCTTTTCCTGACTCTCAAAGCGATGCTGATGATGATTATGACGTCTATTCATAAAGCTTCATTACTGAGAGTATATTGAAAATGTGGCAAACCATTATAAAGGCATAAACTATCATACATATACTAACAGGATTAAAGAAGTGACAAACCGTTGTAAAGGCATATACACGTCTGAAACGCATTGCTAGGGAACCACGGTAACCAAAGTAAACGTTCGGAAAGTGATTGTTGAGGCCCAAAAACCATTGTTGCCGGACAGTTTTTTGCCCATTTGGGGCATTTGCCCTGGTCTGACGAAATTTTAAAGTAGCCTATCGTTCAAGTCGGGTCCCATTTGGTATATATGCAAAATTTGGTGACGATCGATCTAAAATTGTAGATTTGTATAGAGAACATACACACACACAGACACACAGACACACAGAAAATCAATTTTATATATATAGATTATATTATATTATATTATATTATATTATATTATATTATATTATATTATATTATATTATATTATATTATATTATATTATATTATATTATATTATATTATATTATATTATACATGTATCACCAAAAAGTAATAATAATTGATAATATATATAATAATATACACTGACTATAAAAATGTTTATGGTTTTCTTATCAAAGTATCGATAGCTTCTCGATTTATCCCAATATGTCTATCATACTTCTTTTTAAACGTATCAATCATGTTAAAATTCATGACTCCCGGAGGTGAGCTATTCCATTTATTCACAACCTTATTACAGAAAAACTCCCTGCGACACCATAGTCTCAAATTGCCCCTTTCTGATCGATACTAGCGTCCCCTCGTCGGAGCAGTGAACTGACGGTGTATTAATAACTCATGGTCCATTCTATCTATTCCGTTGAAAACTTCAAACACTTCGATGCTATCTCCCCGACACCTGTGTTCCTGAAATATAAACATGAACTTGATTCAAGAAATCAAGTCCAAGCCTTGTGCGCTAACACGAGCGCCGTAGCTCTTCTCTGCTAACCAACCCCTCAACCAAGTCTATGTCCCACTGTTGGTATGGTCTCGAAAAACCTAACGTAATTCATTACCTAACAATATTTTTTAAGGAGAGTGAAGTTTTATTTATTTTATTTTCCAAAACTTCGATAGGTAATTTAGTTCTCATTTGAAATAATCATAAATCATCATTAAAATAATTTCGCATAATTTTAGTGAATGTGTTATAACTAACACCAGTATTTTTTTTTCATTATTAGTATTTCTTTATTATAAATAGATTTATGAAAATCTATAACTACCCTGGGAGATGAAAATGGTAAATTCTTGGAAATTTGGATCTTGAAAATTTTGAGGGTTTATTGCGTTTTTAGTTTTCTATAGCTGTGGATGCGTTGGCCTTACAAGCGTGAAGTGTCCGTGTGACCAATCTGCCCTAAGACAGGTTGTGGATATGCGTATTTAAGAAACACGTTCGCATTCAGGTTGCAGTCAATGGCAGACAATACAGTACTGAAAATACAGTTCTATAGTCTATATTATTACTACAACTTGCCGATTCACGGCATCCTATTCCCTTCGGGTTAATCTTTGCTTAATTGCTTGTTCCCAATTGGACTGGATAATGATCCAGAATCACTATTTTGAAAAGATTTAATATTTAAGTTACTTATAGTATGGAAACTTGATATGCTATTATTTTATAAATACAGTCGAACATCAAGTCCAAAGACACCAAAGCAAGGCGAAGGTGAAAAATATTAAAATTATTATGAGCAAAAATTTGGAATTAATCCTTTAATTGACGGACATTGAAATATCCAAAGGAGAAATATTTTGAAGAGGTTATATCCAGAATGAGGTACCTTAGATGCTAATAGATGACCTAAAAAGTTATTATCAATATTTAAAAAAATATATGATATGTTGCAAGTTAAGGGAACCCACTGTATTTATGATTTACATAGATTTTAATAGCATTAAAATATAATTTATTGTTTGCCATCTTACTTTTCGATCATTGTGGAAGAATGCACTGCAACATGTCTTATTCACACATGGTGTTTCCCTCCAAAATGCAAGGATCCAAAATCGTTTATGCTTGGCTTGTCAAGAAATAAGAGACGTGTGCATTTTATTGTCATTAGACAGAACAGAACACATAACAAAATACATAAGAAAGACGTAACAAGATAAAAATGCACAAAAAATAGAATGTAATTTCCAATAAAGAATTTCTATTTTTATTTAAGCAACCTGCCATAGCATTCCATTTACATACATAGTATATACCTACACACTATGCACACGCATGGAATTTTATTATATCTCATAAAAATATTTCATTAGTAATTCCAGATTAACAAAATTATATACCTGTTCATAGTATCATTTCCTCACGCTTCGATAATTAATTAATATATAAATTTTTATTAAATATAGATATTTTGGAAAAATATTCTTGTCCTTGAAAAACATGCATCTGTATTGTGAAATGTGAAAAAAATCTGTAATACAAATATTTTTATTGTATTAGTGTTTAGAAAATTGTTCTCTTTGCAAAACAAAAAATATTATAGTATGATATATGGTGTGATATTATGTGATTAGTAAATAGCTGGATGAAGATTCAATATTTTTGGAGCAGTGTAACTAAAGTTTTTTTTTTTTTCAACAGCGTTTTGTTTGTTTTTGGCACTTGATATTCAATTCTTAGTCTAGTAGATGCTTTATTTTGATTTCGCTTATCAAACCCAACCATTCTTCATTTCCTATTCCGAATTTCATTATCATGTAATACATAGTTTTGTCTTATGATTAATGTGTTACAATCAGTTCTGTTATTGTTAGATGGGTTATGTTTTTATTAGGAATTGATTTCATTGCATGTATAATCTAATTTATTTATGTTAAAGTAATAGGCACCTCTCGAAGCTCAGATTCCATATGTTACAATTGAGTATATATATATCCATTCTTATAAAATAAAAGAATCTTCTTGTATTGAATATTTTAAGGCTATACTTGAGTCTATATTTGTATAATACTGCTTCGAAATTTCGAATATTTTTAGTTATTTTTCGACCATGCAAATTCCATTCCTGTATTCCTGTATTATTATACCCAGATACACAGTTATAGTAGAATACTCTGTTTATTTCTTGGCAGTTTCAGTGTGATATGATTTGATTAAGGAAATGGTTATTTGATACTGGTTATTACAGAATCCCATTGAACAACACTCAAGTAAAAAAATCGAATGATAAAGAGTTTCTTAGAAGCAACAATACCGAAACGAGCTCAAAATATAAAATGTCTCCATTTTGAAAAATATATTTAATAAACTTATTTTCCTTTCGAGTGAAACACGGCCAAGTAAAGGGTTTAACGCATTCGTCCTAATGAACTTCAACTGTATTAGAGCTCAGTTATTTTAAATTACTCGTGGTATACACGAATAAAATAAATAAATATGTTATGTAATATTGAAATCGATTGACCACAGGAATGTTTTGTGAAGAACTTTCCGGGAACTTTTCTCCCGGAACCGGCCGCCAAAAGCGGACGTGGGATCCATGTAATGACCATCGGTGAGAATTCACATCTTTCGTTCTTTTTGACCCCGTTTACGTGACTTTCCGATCAACGACCTGAGACAAAATAAGATACGTGATACTACATCACGTTTTACACCGAATATAAAAATTGAAATGGCGGAAAAACAAAAATTGTTTTAGGGGTTATCTGTTCTGGAAAGTGAGTAAAACATTTTTTCCCAGTGACTTTATGCGTATCCTTGTGGTTTTACATTCTAAGAGCTACGAGAGGGCGCGTGTAAAACACTGCAGCAGCAGCAGCAGCTGCTCATTTTCACAGGTTTCGGAATCGCAAAGCAGAAATGCTGAGTATATTAAATGAATAAATTTATATCTTTTGTTTCGAGGTCAGATTTTCAAAAATTGATGTTTTCATTCATTTCACGTTAGAAACACAACTTGGACACGTCTCAGTGTCGTAATAAAACCACCAAGGTTTTTGTGGTTATTACTCTTTTTCTCCTAGTTATCAAAGCCAATTCCGTTTATTAGATTTCCCCTACAAACTGCATAATACATTCGAGAAGAAAAAGATTGATTAATCATTAAACCACCACCATTTTATTACCACTGAGCTTCAGTATTTCATTCTGTTTAAAGTTTCATAGAAGATCACTCGATTTTTTTCTCCTTTTTGTGGGGAATTCAGATTGTTTTCTCCATGATGCAATGCTTAGACTCAATTAATGAATGGCAGGAATATTAACATTGCAAATACATGTGATTAATTTGGAATATCCATAAGTATATTAGTATTGATGTGGTGCCAATGGTACTTTTATGAAATCTTAATAACTTCTTGTATATGATATATGTGTCATGTTAAAACAATTAGGATTTGATTTCAGTATTTCAAAAATTCAACGAAAGTCATTTATGATGTGTAGTGTTGAATATGTAGTTGTTGTTTACTCAATATAGACATTCTTTCAAACCGAGCACAACTCAGGTCTAACACCATCTATGACCTATCTACTTCCAAGGGAGTTGTGCCGGAAGTGTAACTGTGTGTGTGTGTACCTAATAGTGTGAGTGCGTATGTAGTGTTGTGTTTGATTTTTCAGTGCTGCCATCTATATTTCAGACGTGAAGTGAGTGATGACTCAATATAGACTTCTGTTCAATGGTGTTCGTTCAACAAAGTACAGATAGAAATTATACACTCTGATGGGACCAAAGAATTATACCTTAAAGCAGCGGTTCTCAACCGAGCTTCTAAGGGCTCCTCCCTGGGGGCTCAGCAAATTAAAAGCTCGAGTAAATTAGAAAAAAAAACCGGTAAATTTGAAAACAATAATAATTATTAGTATTTTTTAACAATAAAAATAACTCAGTAACTTTGATGAATGAATAAAAAATATGCCTACGGGGCTCCGCTATAGAAATTATATACGGGGAAGTGTTCCGTGGGTAAAGACAGGTTGAGGACTACTTCCTTAAAGGAATTATTGTTGCTGGAAGAGCGTTTATGCCAAGGTAAAATGAGTGTTGTCTTTAAAGAAACGTATTTGCCACTCTTATTTCTGAGAGTTGCACTGCCGAGGCCAATTTCGGACAACGTAAAATAACTAAGAAATAAGTTCCTAGGCCGATGTGTGGCTGGGAAGAGCAAGTATCATTACTCAAACATACAAGTACTTCGTATGTTTTATTCCTTTGGAAAAAAAAAATCCAATAATTGGGTGCATGCCGGAGCGTAGCTATTCGTATTTTCCGAGGATGATATCACTCTCCGCTATTCATACAAAGGCTTTTTTTTAACAGCTGTGGCTGATGCGAAGATATATTTAGGAAAAAGAGAAAATTCAACAGTCCCTGCGGGGTTCGTGAATCGAACCCACGTCTTTTCACTTTCCGGGTGAACGCACAAGACTATAGAGGCAACGGATATCTCAATCCTTGGAACTCGTGTGCACTGAACTACATGTACGGTCGAACCTAACTCGGTCAAAGCTCAAAATTGCTCATAAATTCCATCTGGGGAAGATTGCGGTATTCATTGCCTCTGTAGTTTAGTGGTCTAGGGCGTTCACCCGGAAAGTAAAAGGACGTGGTTTCGATTCCCCGTAGAGGCAGTTGAATTTTTCTCTTTTTCCTAAATATATCTTCGCATCAGCCAGCTGTTAAAAATAAATAAAAAAAACCTTTGTATTCGTATTTTGTGGCATTTGTGTTCGTGTTGCGTAAGTGCATATGTGTGTGGCCCCTAACGTGCTCGATTAATGTTGTCCGAATAATGAGAATTCATAGGAATGCTGCAATCTGTCTTCAGTGTTAGAATTGAAAGTGACAGATGCCTGAATTTCCGTATTATAAGTTTATATCGCATTGAATGCCCGCCTGCTCTACGCGGAGCGGCGTTTTCGAATCGAAGACCGGCTTGTTGAAGTTGAAAAACCGTAGAATAACTTCCCCCGACCACCACTGGGCCACCGACAAGGTTTCTGGATCGTCTGCGATGCGAGTCCATGTTAACGCTCACACGATTGCACAGTGGCAGCGAAGAGCAACTCCAAGGAGTCGGTTCCTCGGCAGATATGATCCAACGAAGAGCAATTCAAAGGAATAGGTTACTGGGCCGATATTAGTAGGCGAAGAGCAACTCAAAGGAATAGGTTACTGAGCCGATATTAGTAGGCGAAGAGCAACCCCCAAAAACTGGTTCTTGGGCCGATGGGACCCAGCGAAGAGTGACTCCAAGGAATCGGTTCATAGAGTGATGGGAGCCAGAGAATAGCAACTCGAAGACATATATTTCTTTACCGTTATAGACCAGGAAGAAACAACCCTAAGAAATTGGTTTCTCTACTGTTATAGACCAGGAAGAAGCAACCCTAAGAAATTGGTTTCTTTGCCAAAACAGACCAGGGAGGAGCAACTACACAAAATCACTTCCCCAGACCGATGTAGTTCAGTGAATGCCAAGTCAGGCCAGTCGGATAAATACCAGACTGAATTATGCGAAAGCATCCCTGAGTTTAATTAGTCAAAATTAGCTACAGAGTTTCTGAAGGTTCTGGATTTTTAAAGATCAAAATATCTAGCACTGTCGTTGAGGGAAGATATGTAACGCTCATCCGGAATACTGAACAGGCTGCATTTGAGAAATTGGTAAAATATCGAGTTCAAATTATATGCATACAAAAAAGTGGAGTTTTCTACTATTTTATGCATTTCAAAACCAATTCTACAGGTCTTCTCTGAAAGCGACTAGAACCCACAAGAAAGAACTGCCGACACAGTTAATTCTTTCTTAGTAAAATTCCTTCATCGTAAAATTATCATTGGCGTAAATAGTTATCACATGACAATAGTATGATGACATAGAATATCTCATACAGTAAAACCAGTTACCTCAACATTTATGCTTATCATTTTTTGTTTTGTTTTGCTATCCTTCATCTCTTGCGCATGCGCAGTAAACTAATTCCGAATAAAACTATACGTGCAACAAAATTAATTAATAATACAAAGTTAATTGATGAATACAGTTCAATTCTGTATTTCCAATGCATTTCCACCACAAAAACTGCGATTATTGTATTACACGGTATTTCAAGCATTATATACAATCTTCCGTTGGAATATGCAAGTGAATAATAAATAATTCAAATTCCCGTAACACAAATGAAAACGTATATAATTTTTCTTTCAAATATCTAAACTGAACTATCACGAATAATCATCTAAATATGTAAAGATCACCAGTTATTTCGGATGTATTCTACCTTATCATGAAACAGTCTTGGATTATTGATAAAAATAATAAAACGATGAATAAAATATAATTCGTAAATAAGCTCATCTCATACATACAGTTACTCTTCGAAATACACGTGTGTGCATCTGCGAATCAATGATTGGAAAATTCAGAACTTATGACAAATGAATCCGAAATTCCTTTCATAACACTGAAAAAACACGGAGAACTCGCCACAGATAACAAAGCAATAAAAAAAATTGACTAAAAATTAAAATATAAAATACATAAATAATTTTTTGTTTGAAACATCAATAGAAAGATACTTCATATGTATAAGAAGGATGCATATTTTTCTTTCTCTGCTAACAATATAATACATCTTTTCTACTAGATTTCCGAATTCAGTATGGAAGAAAAAAATAGTAAAACATGAATCTGCACAACATTCGGATCGGAAAAACAATTTATTCTTTTCGCTCTGGTAATGAAATGTATTGCATAGAAATGGAAATATCCCTTGAGGTTATTATTGATGGTAAGCACACAAACAAAAAAAGAAGAAAATAGTGCATCTTGTTATTATTAGGTCCTTTATACATATATTGTTTGGTATATGTTTTTTTTTTCTATCGTTTACTTTCCGAACGGCAACTGATGAAGATGTTTATTTTCGCTTCTTCTCTTCTACAGGAACCCAAATTACTTCCTGAAACTAAAGAAAAACAGGATACATACACACACATCTAGCTAATAACACAAATGGAATTTTATTGGACAACCATATTTTATGTGCTGTTGTTTCTTCAACATCGCATTTCAGCAGGTAATATACTATTTTCGTGTATTTAATATTCTATACAAAATCATTTTATAGTCTATTCATTGTTTAGTAATGTTTCAGTATTTTAATGATGCATGTTTAGTGTAATTGTTTTTTTTTTTCTCTTTTTATATATTTTTATACTTGAAACAATAAGTATAAGCCGGATTCTTTACGTAGTTTACATCGTAAATTATAAGCAAACATGCTTCATCATAAAGTCCCCCTTGTGATTCCCAAACGATGTGATGAGGTAATTTTCTATGCCTGGGTGATTAGGGAATCGAAAAATATTTGAAAATATTGTATATTTTATATCTCAATAATAATAATTATTATTGAGATAATTATTCTCAAACAGTGTTTCGCGACACTTGCAGGTGCTACAAGACCGTACGTAGATGGAATGGAATAGAATTCACAGAATAATAGAACTCATAAAATTTCTGAGCTGGAGTTGAATATTTCCGCTCATATTTTCGGTCCTCTTTTCACGTTTACGTTAAGGGCAGTATAGAAGCTGTATCGCTTGTTTGAAGGGCAGATTAAACCGCTCACAATATATTCATTATTAATTCCTATAATTTGCTTTACAAAGCCATATAAAATGCTGCGATGATATCGGTAAGTGGTTGAAAAGTGGTCTGCGCAATCGCGATTGCGAGTCGATCTCTCCGTTAGAAATTCAATAAACCTGCAACGATACAATTATTCAATCATTACACTTCACTCACAGTTTGAAAAATAGATGGCAATGTTAGCACTATAACATGCATTACACGGGAACGAACATTACGTTATATTCACAAAACGTGCGCCCAATTCCAGCATGTATCAATTTGTTAGAAGTTCCGCAGAAGACTATGAAAGAAGTGCAAGTATGGTTTAATGGTAGTGGGTCTGCGTAATGCGTTTCAGAGGGAAAACTGGAATTGGAATTAATGTATATCGTGTGGCTAATGGTACTGCACAATAATTTTTCGATTTCCTCAATTATTTGACCAAAAGATTTATCGGATACTAAAGCGTACGCTGGGGAAGGGGGGGGGGGGCTCAGGGTTATTGAGTTCCCAAAATAACCAAAAATTTGAAGAAAAACAATAATAGTATTTCCGTGAATACAATGAAATATCGTAAGAAATTAAATATCTAAGTAACAATATCTTATTATAGTTCGTGGATACCACGATACAGAATGGTCTTAAATATGGAACTCGCAAATATGTGATATTTCAATAAAAATATCAGAAAACATGCAGTGATTATTTACAAAATGAAAAAGAAATTGATCGATGAACATGTTTTTAAAGATTTATTTCATGCATGGATATGTACAATAATTAATAGCATCAGTAATTAGTGCCTGGGGAGGAGAATATTCGGAAATCAGTTAATAATATATAACACAATAAGATCTCAAATATTGATAGGTAGTTCCAAATTATAATGCCATACTCTATCTTTGAGACAAAACTTTTTGTGCAGAGTTATAAAATTTTCACAATTAAATGAAAAATACTTAACGAAAAATCAAAATAGAACAACAAATTGATATAATCGAGTTTATCAAGTGCCAAAACCTATTAAAACATTGCATAAAAATAGTTTTTCTTACATTGCCCCGAAGATATTAAATATTTATCACAGTGAAAATCAACTTAATTATAATAAAAACATAAATCATATATTTGAGTTCGTTAGAAGCACAGAGTAAGAAAACATTTTGATGAATGTATTGCCAGAGTATATAAAGCAATGTTGCACAGAGTATGGTACAGCTCAGAGTAAAGGGTACAATAATGAAAAAGAAAAATGATGCGTTATAATCATATTATATTTTGCTTCACGATAAGTAACTTAATTCTGACCTTTATTCAAAAATGTGCACAAATGGAAAAAAAAACCCCATTTGAACTTATAGTATATGAGGTAAGGCTGTTGCAAATATATATTTTCAGTATATAAAATTATATAAAAGTAAGCGCGCGCACGCACACACACACACACACACACACACACACATATATATATATATATATAGGGTAGTCGAAAATTGAACTTTTTCGACCACCCACGGTCTCATTAAAATGGCCTAAAAAATTTGGCTCTATTCGGATAAGCAGTTTTTGAGGGAGAAACTACTACTCAATGCGTGTGCGCGCGCTTACTTTTATATCATTTTATATACTGAAAATATATATTTGCAACAGCCTTACCTCATATACTATAAGTTTGTTGAGTAGTAGTTTCTTTAGTTTGTTGAGTAGTAGTTTCTTTAGTTTGTTGAGTAGTAGTTTCTTTAGTTTGTTGAGTAGTAGTTTCTTTTCCCCCTTACTACTACTCATATTGAGTAGTAGTAAGGGGGAGTACGGAAACTTTAATTTTTTTTTTGTTATCACCCTATATAAAACAAATTATGGTTTTCTATGAATAAATTAAACATATTTTAATTGGTATTTTTACTATAACCGTGTAGTGCTGATGGAAATTTACAGCATCAGGTTAATTATTTCGTTCTTTAAATAAAGTTTTAAAACAATTTTCTGGCATTAATTAGAACTAAATGACCAAAAAATTTACGTGATTATTACTTCATTTTCTCATAACGTAGTAGATAAGTACCTCTCCACCTATCTGAAAAGAAGGACCAGTAAAATGTCTGATACACTTTGCTGGGCCACTTGTGTCCCGTATTACGGGATATACCTGTAATTTTTGTTGTTCCGATTTCTGTTACACATTTATCCCGTTTTTTCAACGATACTTGTTTGAATTTGTGATATTTACCAAAGTCGTGAATATTAATTACAATTGGCGATGTGCCCCGTATATTATGGATTAAAATTGACGATCTCTCAATTTACTGAATTTAATTTTCTTTGTGAGATTTAGTCACTAGATCATTTGAACATTTTTTTAAGAAATACATTTTTGTTTATTGCGATTAGTAACAGCCCTTTACTTCCACACTTTTCAGCAATTTTAGCAGTGATTAGCAAATTGCATTTAAGGCAATAAATTGCAGTTTTTACAAAATTCAATAATATCTCAAATTGAATATCGCAAATTTCCTGCATTCTTCTCTAGGATGTAAAATGAACCCAAATATAAAGGTTTTTATTTGAATAAATATGGATATCACTAATATCATAACGACTAAATAATTTTATGGAGTCTGCCTGCGGACCACTTACGCCATCATCGTGGATCACTTCTGGCCCGCGGACCATAGACTGAAAGACACTATGGTAGATAATGTGTTAAGACAAGATGCAATGGTGTTTCTTGAGATCGGAAATGGGTGCTTAAAATTTCGGAAGCTTGTTTCAAGGGTGCTGCGTGAAAGACTTTGGAAATCCTGATTCAAACTATGAATTATTTCTCACAGACACTAGTCATCAAATTACGGTCTTATTATTTAATTTTTTTTCTAGTAAGGGGCCGTTCAAGTATTACGTAAGCAAATGTTTAGCCATTTTTGACCCCCACCCCTTGTCAGCAAAATTTCGTCATCTGCTCTGCCCCTCTGAATCCTAACGCACATTGGTGGGATCAGAGACTTTACAGGGGGAGGGGGCATGGGGAGCTCGTGCCCTCTCCCCCGATCAAAAATTTATTTTTTTAATTGAAATTTCGTAAGAAATACCTTTATATGCTATTATAATAAATTTCTGTTAATTTCAATGTTATTTGAAGGCTATGTGAACGCAAAATTTATCTTTAATAAATTCATTGCGATCCACTCTCTAAGCCATACAATAATAAATCGCATAAAGGCCCTTGGCCCGCGGACCAGTTATAGCACCTGGGGGTTATCTGATGCGGCCTGCCCTCTTCAAACCTAATTTTGTAAAAAAAATGAACTAAGCGACACATCTACAGATCGCTTTAGTGTCCCGTGGTACAATTCCAGAACACTAAAGCGATCCGTAACACATTTAGAGATCCCTTGAGTGACATGTGACGTAGTTTTAGAGCACTTAAGTGGGTTCCCAGTGCGGTTCTACATCACTCATGTTAGATGAGTGATGTAACCCCCCTCACATCGATGATGACGTAATACTTGAACGGCCCCTAACAGTATTCGAGCATTCAAAGTTAAATTGATGCGGACATCGTTTCCTTGTGAGGATGAAAACCTTGGAAAGACACTGGATGCGGAGAACTGGATGTGGAGAACTGAATCCCGGGGCATCTGTTTCAGAGTAAGGCATGCATTGGACGAGATTTCCTTATTTTCGGTCCCAATATATAAGGGGTATATTCTGATTCGGCTTCTTCTCTCTCACTTTGCTCGTTGTTGTCCTCGTCGTCCCCGGACAGAAATCTCTAGACGGTTCTCATGGATGAGAAGGTGGTTTGGCATTTCCAGTGGCGGCTGTTTTCGGGGGTGCTGGGGGGGGGGGATAATGCTCCAGGGAAAGAGAAGATAATGGTGGGTTTTATCAGCGCCCGTGAACGATTCACATCAATAACCGGAGCATACATACATACAGTATGAGGCGCGTGCGCGTTATCTTCGACAGACAGCAGCAGCACCAAGGGAAAGAGAGAGAGGCTTTTCCTTTGCTTTTGCATGCAGGCCGAGCCGTATAGTGTTTGCAGGATATGCTGCCAGTCCCTCGTCATTTCGCGCTGTTATTAGCTAGAAGAGAAGCGTATTTCAAATTTCGCTCTTGTTCTCCATTTCTCAGTATAAAAGAGGACTTCCCAAACGCATACACATATTTCTCTCTCTCTTCAAGGGATCTGGTTCGAAATTAATTTAATCCTCTTTCTGTAAGCATGGACGAGTATTCCAAAATCATTGTGAGGAAGGGAACAATGCGTTTCTGTTTTATCAATAAGCAAAATTCTGTTTAAATGACGCTGGGAGGAATATCAAATCTGCTGATGATATGCAAGAATATGCAACTAATCTGGATATCGTTACACGTTCATGAATGCATCCTGCTTGACACTTGTTAAATGTTATTTTCGTAACTAACATTTGTTTTAATTTTCGATGACATCATAAAAATTAATTCAAACACAAATACAAACACAAAAGTCTCAACAGGCACGTTGCCACGTTGCGGTTGGCTGAAGAAAGATGTCCATAAAAGAAAGGATGTCAAATATACCTAAAACAAATTTATTAAAAACCAGCTTATACCCGTTGCTGCGATCTCAGAAGAAAGTAAATTCAAGGAAACTCGTTATCACATAACATTCAATTTACATTGTGTCATTTTTATTGGAACTTATTCATTTTCATATGGAAAACATTTCAAAGCGTCGTTTTAATTCTATTTATTTATTAGAGTGCTTGTGGATACACGATATTATTTTTGTTTTTCCGTCTGGTACGTACACGAATAAATCAGAAGGTTTTCCGACCGACATACAGTTGTCCATGTGAGAAGCACGGATTCTCCAAATCTAGCCCACACACTTGCAGCGATTGTCCTTGTGCTTTGTTGATGGTCATTGCAAAAGCGAGTCACACCGGAAACTGTAAACGTTTGAATTCAAATGCCAAATCTGTTAGGATCATTGGAATACGTGGCAACAATACATCTTCCCCCTTGAATTTCTCATTCAAAATTGTAGCTCGATGGCATTGTTCATCATCTTTTTCACCGAAAGTCTTGTACCGTTGCAAAGTCGTGGTGGATTGATGTTTCGGTGAAGAATGATAGGCACGCCAATTTTCAATGTTAAAATGTGTGGTGGCATACTTGGCAAATCGAGTGAATTCAAGAATTCCGTTGGGTAATTGACAACTTCGTATTGATTCATCACAGTATCGATGGACGTATACGTTGTCGCTTCGCCTGGTATTCCGTTTTGAACGCTAAAATTGATGGTATTGACATCGTTGTTCGTAGCTGCTAATATAGCACGTGCACTGAGCCACTGATGATTTTTATAATTCCGCGCTATATTTGGGAAAACATTTTGAATCAATTCGTCTTTGGTTGATGTCATCTTACAAAAGTTTGTTGGCAATGTGTAGATCTGTCGATTGCCATCTTCCCATTCCCAATATCCAGCAATTCTTTTGTGAAAGGTTCGGCGGATGCATCATTTTGTAGTTGAACACGCATATTGGTTTTCAAAGTCAATTTCTCTACATGTCGACATAGAACTGATGATTTGAGACATGCATTAAGTTCATCAGCAGGTTTTGAACGTGGTATGACTTGCAGAGTTTGTCGAAAATCACCAGACAATAAAATGAGGGCTCCACCGAAGGGCTGCTCATTTCCCCTCAAATCTTGCAGTGTACGATCGAGCGCTTCCAATGCTTTTTTGTGAGACATTGTGCACATTCGTCCCATATGATAAGTTCACATGTTTGGTGAACTTTCTCCATTCCGGAATTTTTGGTGATATTGCATGTTGGCGTCTCGGTGGTTTGCAAATCAAACGGCAATTTCAGTGCTTAATGCGCTGATCGACCACCATCAAAAAGTGTTGCCGCAATTGCAGATGATGCAATTGCCAGTGTAATTTTAAAATAAAACATAAATCGCCGTTGTCTGTAATCATGTTTCTATCTTTCGCCACCTGAAACTTGGTAAAGGCCAAAATACTGATTTGTCTCTAACTTTTCGTTTGTTTAATTGAAGTAGAAACGCGCACATTATGTTTATATGTACAGCCCTTTAGTCAAAAAATAAAGCTAAGTCGGTGTCGCAGATTGATGTTCCAATGAGTTTTGCTGCCACCACTTCACATTTCATTGTAGCTGATCTGTGGTATACGCATGCGTGGCCACGAGGGCTTGTTATTCTGCCAAGACGATCAAAAACTTAAACTATTTTTTTTATATTTTTGTAAAGGAAATATCGAAAGGCTAAATACGAAAGATCAATTAGATACCTTTATCAGTTATTTTAATAAATTTCTGTTGAATTATTTGTTTTTTGAAAGTTAATAACAAAACATTTTCCTGGAAGAAAATGCTTGTGGAACCCCCCCCCCCCCACCCCTCCGAAATCTTTTGGGATCGCTCCTGCGTACGCCCTGGGTCTCATGGAAATCATTATGAAGGCTATGGACAAATCTGGACCAGGTTTCTCGCACCTGAAGGAAAAATTAAAAAAAAATTAAATGAGCCAAAACTAAAAGAAGGAGTATCTGTAGGTCCTCGAATAAGGAAACTATCGAGCGATTTTATTTTAACATAGAACTCGTTGCATGGTAGTCATTCACATCTGAATGAAGGGGTTTTTAGGGAGCCACAAAGAAGAAAATAACCAACAGCTTATTCAAGAACTGCTACACTTGTTCTCATTGTGCGCACAGGAAGAACAAAAACAAAGATTCCACCAAGCCATTCAAAGACATTATATGGAGAAGGCCGGTGAGACCCTTGAGGCCAGTGATGAGTGATTATTGTTGGCTTTTAAGCAGAAAGAAGACAACAACGGCAAAAACATATATATATTTCTTAAATACTGGAAAAATGCGTATAAATTTCGTTTTGTGTACGTGCATGATTGATATTATTTGTACGTGTAAGAAGGGAAAGAAATGATTGCTTTTTCATATATCACGATGCACGGATATGATAATATAACAATCGTAATAAATATACGTATTATAATTTGCAATTAAGAATATGTCAATTATCTACATTTTCAACATGTGTAATTTTGTTCTTTCTCTTTGTAAAACATCTTTTCCAAAGTGTAATTTTTTGATATGTAAAAAATTCCTTTATTTTATCGTGAAAATTTGAAGAACAAAAATTAAGAATTAAGATTTTTGATTACATTTATTTTTAATGCATTTTTTGAGTATCAAAAGTGCAAAAAAACATCTTGAAAATTCCAAATAAATGAATGATCGAGGTGGAAGGAGTTAAATAAATTTATCAACGTTGAATGAACGTATTCTCTGCACTCTACAAAGCAACATCCACGTACCAGGATTAATCTAGATTCTCAATCAACATGTTAGGTGCATCCGCTAACTTTACTTCCTACCTTTCTTTTTTTAAATTTAAATTGGGCAACCCGTACGTGACATTAACGAACAAGACAACTCAACTAATTTGCATTGAAATACGTCCCCGCAATCCAAAAAAAATAAATTAACATACACAAATTCGTACTCTGCATATGTCATACAGTGAAAGTACCCAAGTCACCGGGAAAATTTTCCGAAACCTCACCCTTCTCTAGAAATCTCGTTGTTCATAAGTTATAGAAGTTTCTATTTGTACCGCATTTCTCAATTTAGTCACTGTCATAAAAGTGTGTTCCGCCATTAAATAGCCCTCCATACGTCTTTTTTTTCACGATATCGTTGAGGTAAGAGAAGAGAAATTTAAAAAAAATGAACAAGAAGTTTCCTGGAAGCATAATTACATTTGACATGTTGAATAACCGGTGGAATGAAAATGAGAAGAAAAAAAAAACAATCTGGGAAATTAATTACTTGAAATGCGCATCAAAATAATTCTCGTAATGCGTGCGTAATGTACCCGGGGCATCCAGCAGTTTTTGTAGGAGCAAAATGAAAAATAACATCTCGCTTGTCTCTTTCGGTTCTGAACCCACCTTAACGTCGCCAAAAGGGTAACATCTCGCAGCCGTCTGTCTCTGACGTGGCCACGATCAATAGCAAACAAATGGCTTTGTTTCATTCCTTTTTTCGCTATTTTTATGTATTTTCACTATTACTTTGTTTTTTTTTTAAAGTGTTTGGAACTCCTCTTTCGTTCCGGGAAACATGGAACCCATGTGTGTGTGTGTGCCTTTTATAAATATATAACAGTTTATTTATTCATTCTTTAGAATTTCTTTTCAAACAATACGCTTCTCTTCTTTCTTTGAAAATTTAGAATGTAATATGGTGGGTTTCCTTTTGGATATAAATGATTTTTCTGAATCTTATCTACAATGATGTCTGTGGGCCTATGTCTCGTTCTTATTTCGAATGATATTTTACTGATTCATCGTGTCTCTTATGCATGCTGGAAAATGTTTGTTTTTTTTGACTGATTATTGACTTCTCTATGAAAAGAAGGATGACAACAAATATTGTATTTCGAAATATATCTTTTAAAATGTGAATGATGATGAATGCGACATAATTTATTGGAAGAGTTTTTTGTGAAACGAATGGTTACCAAAAATAATTTTCCCTTACTCTTTTTATAACAACGGTATGTGAACAAATGCTGTAAGTAAGCAATATATCCTTCAAAATAACTGTATGTAAACAATACGAGTTTCAAGAATACTGTAAATAGCAATACGTGATTCAACAAACGTTATAAGTAACAATATTTATTTCAACAAATGCTTTAAGTAACAATATGTGTTTCAACAAATGCTTTAAGTAACAATATGTGTTTCAACAATGCTATAGATAACAATATGTGTTTCAACAATGCAATGGATAACAATATATGTTTCAACAATGCAATGGATAACGAATGTTTCAACAATGCAATGGATAACGAATGTTTCAACAATGCAATGGATAACAATATATGTTTCAACAATGCTATAGATAACGAAATGTGTTTCAACAATACTATGAATTGCAATATTGGTTTTGTTCAATGTGAGATAAGTTCAATTTACATTAGCATGTTTCCAGTATGAAAGCTGAGTAAGATATGCTGAGTAAAGCAGAATGTGGCAACATCGATTGTAGTTTCAGTGTGATTGGAGCTTCCAGAGAGGAAGCTCCAGAGAGGACAGCAAATTCACGAGTTTTCTGTCAGGAGAGTTTTCTTTAATCTGTGAACCCAATGAACATGTCAAGGCATTTTCAACAGTTGTGATGAATAGAAGGGTCAATAACGACTGTGTTTCAAAAGTGCTGAAATGCTTCATGAATTTTTTGTGGAAGAGTAAGGCACCCCTTTTGTTCAAAGATTCATGTTTAGTGCAAGTTGACGTTCCAACTTGCACTAGTTTTTTTTTTTTTTTTTTTTTTTTTTTTTTAATAACACACAAACACATATACAAACATATACAGAAACACATTAAACATACACTTTTGACCCCAAGGGACATGCCTGTCCTTCCAGTAGGTCTACAGGGTTTCTCCGTAGATTATTTTTCTTAGCAACAGCCTATTATGGTTTAGGTCGGTTTATAATTGTTCAATATACAGTTTATGAGTTGACAAGAACACGTTGTTCACGACAAGGGCACGTTGACATAGAACACGTGTCATATGCCAACTTGCAGTTTTTTACAACAGCAGAAAAATTGTGTGAAAATAACAACCACCAGCTAAATCGAGCGATCAACCTATTTTCTTGGTGGACATGAAGCTATGAATGTGATGACTTTTTCTTGTATTTTTTGGTTTATTATCCTCGTGATTTGGAACAATAACGAGGATCTATAAACAGTTTGGTCTTTTTTAATATTTATTTATTTATTTACATCCACAAAAGGCTGGTTGCACTTATATTGCGGAGAAGAAAAGAAACAGCACGATAAAAATCAAAAGAAAAATACCAAATCATAGCATACTGTACATACATGGGTGGCATTAAATTAAAATGAATATCTGTTCAAGGAACTCGAAATGTCAAAGCTTGTAATAGTCGTGTGCAAAATAATGCGTACGTCGGTGCAGAAACGAGATCGGGTGGAAGTATATTCCAAGCTCCGCCAACCCGACATAAAGATGAATACTGCAATCGGTTCCACCTCGCAAGTGGAATACGTATGCACAGCTGGTGACTTCTGGTGCGGGAGTTCATAAACTTTATGTTCGATGTAAGAGTCGATGTGTAGGTTAGACCATAGACAATTTTAGACAGCAGTCTCAAGTCGTTGATCAGCCTACGCCATTCTAGAGAATGTTGCCACAAGAGCACAAGAGTTGCAGTCGTTCAGAATATGAGAGATCCGGGAGACTAGGCAGGTACTTCGTGAAACACTTTTGGGTTTTATCAATTTGCTCGATGCACTGGCAATACGTGCTTGAGAAGATTTAAAAAATCGTACTAAAAATTTAGGGGATTCAAAATAAAATTCAAGGTAAAAACTATTCAAATTTGCTAAGCGATTTTATCTATTTGTTTACAGCGTTAAAATCGAGGCAAACTATAATTTACCCTCAATTTATCATTTTAGCTAATAAAAAAAAATCCACTCCAATTAATTAAATTGCTGTGCTGATGTATTGTTGTGTATTGAAAATAAACTAATGTGTAAAACCCATTTACATCTGTATCTATATATATAAAATTGATTTTCTTTTCGTGTGTGTGTATGTTCTCTATACAAATCTAGAATTTTAGATCTATCGTCAAAAAATTGTGCATATATACCAAACGGGACCCGACTTGAACGATAGGTTACTTTAAAAGTTTGTGAGACTTGGGCGAATGCCCGAAATGGGCAAAGCACTATCGGGCAACAATGGTTTCTGGGCCTCAACAATCATTTTCGGAATGTTTATTTTAGTTATCGTGGTTTCCCCTAGAAATGTGTTTCAGACGTGTAGGCTATATAACTTTAAAATGATTTGTCGGTTGCTTAATGTTGTCAATATATTTATAATAGTTTACATGCTTTTGTAATGGTTCTTCCCACTTTTTCAATCCTCCCCGTAATGAGGCTTTTTGAATAGACGTCAGAATCATCATCAGCATCGTTTTGAGGGTCAGGAAAAGGGTGATCCTCATAGAAATCAGTGTTAAAATTGCCGATTGCAGTAGTGCGGAATAGTGGCATTTTCCGCCAATCAATAATTTTAAAAATTGTATTGAATTCTCGATTTTTGAAATATTGAGTTCGCTTAGAGGTACGAATCCCAGGAAATTAAATATGAAGTAATGAGCCGGACCTACATTTGAGTTGGATATCCATGCAATAACATTGATTTCAACTTTTTATTTACACCTTCTCAAGAATGAAAATTAATGTCTCCGTATTGTCTTTTAATATTCAACTGCATAAATTCATATAGTTTAGGTTGTTTTAAAATTAATTATTGGCCCATAAAGTGCATCGAAGAAATTCCACAGCTTTAATTAAACATTTTTTGAAGCAGAAACAGGCAGATGGATAACTTGAAGTTCGGGGGGGGGGGGAAGATCTAAATACCTAGCGCCCCTTAAAAAGGAAAACAATTATTTCCACGTTTCTTTTTAAATCACCATTTGTTTCTTTCTTCAAACGTGCAGGAAGTCGCCATATTGGTTAACTTAGACACAGTTTGTATGCCTCTCAAAGAAAGAGGAAGATATCCCGTGATCCAAAAAGCCTCATTGAAGAAAACCCGGGTAGCGCCGGATATTATAGCTAGTGTTCTAATAATAATATAATACCGATAGCAGACCGTACCTCGCAAACCCAAATCTGTGCACTCTAGGGTTCCAAATTTGTCAGTTTTTTTTGTTTTTTTTTTTAAATTTGAAAACGTTACAATTTTTTCAAGTTTTAAAGTTTTGAAATTTGAAATAAAAATTGACACAATTTCTAGAATTTATAAAATGAGTAGTAAATTGTAGAAATAACGAAAAACCATGCATGCGTAACTTTCAGTGATGTCTTTCAATAAACTGTAATTCCAGTTTCTTGGAACTTGTAAATTTACAACAAGTTTCGGGTACTTTAAAATTTCTAGCAGTTCTTTTGAATCTTCAAATATGCAATTTTTATCATAACCATTTGAGTTGTGACAATGTTTAATAATATTTTTGAGGCTCTAAAATCTGAATCAATACTTCGTAATATGGGAAGAGTTCAGAGAGTACGTGAAAATTATGTGAAACAACGAATTTTGCAAAATAATTTAAACAGATTTTTCACCTTACAAACTAAAAATTCTAACGCCGTTTCATAACAATGCAATAAGAAAATGTTATCAGTTACAATGGAATATAAATTGCATCTTCAAAACATTCACCTTTTTTGTTGCTTTTTGAACATGATGGTGTATACAAGGTGCCCCTGTATAGACGTGCTACTGCGAGTATTATCTTATTAACCGTCTGTCGTAGAGGTATGGTTGAAATTTGAAAAAAAACATTCAAAAATTACCCTGTACCAGTTTTGAGAGTGAAAATACAGTAGATATAACAAAAAAGATCCAAATTTTTATGCGGTCAAATTAGAAAGTCGTTGCCCTTCATCTCCTGAAGCTAACAGAAAAATTCTAGGTTTCCAAGTGCAATGCTCGCAAATATATTTCAATTCAAAAATCGGCGAAAAGTCATGAAATAACAGCAAAAATAAACCGGCTCATCGCTCCTTTCCCTCATTCATGCTGTCCTTTCCAAACATTTTCCGAATTTCAAATCCAAATATTTCAGCGAATATTACACTTAGAAACTTAGAATTTTTTTTGTTGGACTCAGGAGATCAGGGCCGCGACTTTCTAATTGGAAGTTTGAAGACGGGGGAAAGATATAAAAATTTAGATTTTTATTTTATTTCGTCACACACTGTATTGTCATCTCAAAACTGCTACAGAGCAATTTTTAACGCCTTTTGAGCATTTTCTAAATTGAAACTATATCTCTACGAGAGAAGGTTGATGAGATAAAGGCTGCATTAGCACTTACATGACACCCTGTATATGTTCATTGAAATAAGATCAATCCATATTTACAAAAACATCCTAAAATGTCTTCTATAAAATTTGAATGAGAGAGAATCTAGTGCGTTTAAATGGATGTTTCAAGTCCCAGTGAAAGCTTTTAATAAGCTTGTAAATATTCCGTACTTTTCTAAAATTAAGGATATGGTCTATCAAAAGGCTTAGAAATGATAAACACTCCCCGATGCTATCATAGGTCCAATAAGTCCTTTCTTTTGATATTTCATCGACTGTACACGCTAATGGAAATATAATGTTGTCAATTTTCATATTACGCAGCTATCAATTTACACGAGCAACACAGATTATTTTTGCTAGTATCCAATACTTTCGGATCTTAATTAAGAGATTGATAAATTTTCTAGATGCTGGAGAATGAAAGAGAAAGTGCACGCTAAAATGAATTTCTTTGAAATGTGTTTGTATGATTATTATTTTTAATATAAAGTATATTTAAGATGTACTTTTCACTCAGAAATGAAAAAGAAAATAATATTTGAAAATATAAAAAAAAAATACCTTTTCGTTGTTAGAAATGTTTTTGTTATCCAAGAAATTCGGAACTCATATCGTACCATTGAATCGCGGTCGTATTGGTAGTTGAAATAGACCAATCATACAAAGACCAATTCTCTGACCAGAGACCAATCTCTACAAATAAAAAAATATATATATGTATTACGTGTTCTTCTTCGGGAAATAAAGTACAAGGAAAACTGATATACTTAAAAGAAAAATGAGGTTACCACAGATGCGTAATAAGGAAAGGATTAAGGATTGGGTTTGAAGACTTCCTGGAGAGCATCGAATGAGAATTGAAACCAATATTGATAAAATAATTTCTATAAACACAAGACCCAAACAAACTTGAACTCATTTGTGAACGGAAATTGTATCAAATAAAGAAATTCTCATGTTCTTCTCAATGATATTAATGGGTGCAAACAAACTATTCCAAGTTAATCATTAAGCATATGAATAAAAATATGTTTAATGGTGAATACTTTTCAAAGGGTGAATAGGAATGAATAGAAAAACAAAGCTTCCCAAGATGATTGAGAGTTTAAAATGTTTTGAATTGTTTAGAACGGGGTGGCCAACATATATCATGGTGAAGCGCAGTTTCGCAGGCCGCATCAGGGACCGCCGGTATATAAGCTACGTACACAAGGGGAGAGAACTCCGGCATATAAGCCGCCCCAGTATGATTGTTTGCTATAGCATTAGGGGCCGCTGCGGGGTTGAGTGGCCATAGTGACGGCCTCGCATAGCGACGATCCGGGTTCAAACCCCACCGTCACCGCAGTGCTGATCGGTTGAAGTTGGTTTTCTGTGGGTCCCAACTTCGAGGCACGAATGCGAGCTGATCGATCTCCCCGTTAAAAAGCCTCGCCGCAGAGAGCAATAGGCCTACAACAGTATAATGATTAATTCATTACACTTCACTCACTATGAGTTGAGAAAAAAACTCGTAGTTAAAAAAAAATTGATTGCAGATGGTATAGCACCACACATATAACAAGCATTACACTGAAACAAACTTCACAGAAGGTTGACTATACGCACACACACACACTCCAACATGTACCAATTCGTTAGAGGTTTCGCAGAGGAATATAGACGAGGTACATGTCTGGTTCTTTAGTAGTGGTAGTATGGTATCTGGGAGAGGGGCACAAACATTTTTATTGGATCTATTAACTAAACTGGGATGGCCACCAACTGACCAATGAAGTGATTTTTTGCGGTCCGCAACTAGGTAAAATTCTTGGGTATTAAATTGATTTTTTTATCATTTCCACAGCAGACCTGATAAACAGACTATTTACATTCTTCAGTCACGATGCTAATTAGTAGAACTAGGAACTTCAAGCGAAATGCCGTAAATGCCTTTTTTGCCTATTTTCAAACTTTTTTTTTAAATTGCCGTTTTGGATTTTTCTTGTTGTAAATTCTTATTTCGGTATTGTGTTGTGTTCATTCGTGAATTTTAGAGGTCATATTCTGTAGAACTTAGATGTTTTTAGCATTGAGAAAGACCCAATGCAGAAAGACCCCTGATTTTTTTTTTCATTTTGAACCCTTTGTGTCAAAGGGCTCGGTCGATTGCCCTCCAGATGGAAGGGTGTGAATTTTAAGCGTGTTCCAGTAACAAGCCCATTGCCACCCAGTCTGATTTTGTTCATTGTAGACGTTTGAATGGGGGGGGGGGCGTGGAAACTTTTTAAACATGTTATTTAATTAACTAGTCATCATATGTAAAAATTATGTAGAATTTGAGTTAACCATTTGTCTGACTTGCCCGTGTCTGACATGAGTAATTTCTTCCCGAAATTGACTTTGCTCGTGTTGCCCCTTAGCGCTACGCTACCGAAAAGTGAACATTTAATTGAATTTGTACAAATGATATAGAAACGTTCAATAACAATATAATGATATCTAGATGCATAATCGTGTAATCTAACTACACAGATACATTATGCAGTTCAGTTACATAATCTATCTGAAAATTAAAAACGAGATAATTTATATTACATGCAAAAACATTCAAACCACAATTCATAACCTAGGATTTTTAAATTTTAATATTAAGTGTAATTTTCAGTAATTGTCTGTTATTCCTAGTCATAGACATATAAATAGAATGAAAAAAAACACATTTTTTCTGTGAATAAAATTATCAACCTATCAGGTAAGTGGTTAAGAAATCGTAAGATCGGTCAAAAATGTGTCTATGCCTTTGAGAGAGAGGAAGAGTTATATTATCATCATACTGCTTTTTTATAAACCTCTGTATTTGTAGCTGAATGCATATTTGGTGTCCTGCTCACAGTGACGATAATTTTTTGGAAAAGGATGCCGAATCACAATTACATTTCGAAATTACAACCGACTAAGCAAAGCTAACGCCCAATAATTATTCCAAAGAGCAGAAATGTGTCATAGGAGACGGGTTCATACTGCGCCGTTGAACACCAGAGTTGTACACCCAAACACGATGATTTTTTTTCGTGTATCTCAAAAACACAGAAGCAGCCATCTCTAAATTTCGATATAGCAGGTTGGTGGCATCCCACGGTGAAGCGGACTAACACTTTCTCGAACTAAAATACCGATATTCAGTTCCAAGACGGTGACTCAAGTTATATGAATACATGTATCAAAATTCTGGTTTCGTGTAATCTGGTGGACGTACGGGATAACCAGGAAATGGTGCGTGTGCGCATCGTTTAACATCTACAGATATGTTTGGCCCATGTGAAGCTAATCCATTTTATCTTGGTACCGTTACGGATTTTCCCGTGATAGTCAGTACAATTTCTTACCAGACCAGACTCATTTTTTGTCCCTTTGCCCAGCCCTAAGGGAGTGATGTTGAGATTATCAAACGTTCTGAACTTTATCTTTTCCTGAGATTTTATGATTGGGGATTTTTACCCTTCTCTCGAGTTACTTCCTCATGTTCGCTTTTCTAGTTTACTTTTTTTACAGCTAAGTACTTGATGAATATTCTACCAATAGACGGCAGCACATTAGTTTTATATTTTTATTCAAAAGCTTACTGAACCACTCGACTGAAGGGATTTTAATTTTTTTCCGCACAGAAAATGCCAGGTTTATTTTTATTCCCCTCCTATTCACAAGCCTATGACTAGGAATAACAGACAGTTGCAGAAAAACATGACATTTTTTAATTTAAAAATCTTGAAATTTCGATTCACTTATTACATTCTTTCTTAGAAAAAGATATATATATATATATATATATATATATATATATATATTTGTTTTTTTCAAAAGCTTTTACTTGAATTTTTTTTTGCCCGAAATATAAATGGAAGACATTATAAAGAGCTTCGACTGTACAATTATTTTATATGACGGCGCACGTGGCGATCTGCAAGCTACCAAGTAACATGAAATTAAAGAAAAACGAATTCAAAAACAATAATTTTCTCAATTAATTAAACATTCAGTTTCTGTGCATTGAATGTTGTAACGAATTGAATTTTTTTTATAATGTTAGGTGATAAATAACAAAAAGAACTAAAAAAATATTTAATGGGCTCTCAAGTCTTTACGCTACTGAAAGAAAAATAGCGAATACATTCACAAATCTCACTTTAAAGAGACAATACGATATAATAATAAATTGAAAACTTATCCCATTGTGTGATTTA
Organism: Pholcus phalangioides; assembly: GCF_987345545.1. NCBI lineage: Eukaryota > Metazoa > Arthropoda > Arachnida > Araneae > Pholcidae > Pholcus > Pholcus phalangioides. The sequence continues at coordinate 32,274,308 of NW_028301597.1, forward strand.
ACAATCAATATGATTTCGAAACACAAAAAGGTAAAAGAAAGAAGAAAAGTCTTGGAGGTCACAAGATTCCATAAGCCGATTTCAAAAGCGCTTGTTATTCAGCAATTTCCAAGAAAATCTCGAAAATCGTACACATACATATTATATATAAGCCTTGGAGTATATCCATGCATTCATACCGAGGCAAAAGTTTTTTTAACCGCTATTTTCACGAAATTTCCTTAGCTGACGGTGGATTGTAACAGCCTTAGCCATTTTCCACGAAGTTGCGAAAAAAAAGAGAAGAAAAATAATTCTTTTTTTTCCTCCTTGAAACTGAATTTTCAACGAAAACGAAGCTTAAACTATCAAAAAGACACCGGCGGCACCGCAACAAATTTTCGGTAATCCGATTTGGTTGCCGCAACGCAGACAGCATTGTCGCCAAAAAGAAGAACCTCACGAAGCATGAGGGACTTTTATTATTATTATTATATATTTTTTTTTTAGGACTCTTTCAGTTTGTTACGTTGGCTATGGGTGAGAAAATTGGAATAAAAACTTAGTATAAGAAAAGAATAAACGTACAGCACAACAACATACTCCTCTGCTCATACCACCTCAACAGTTTCCTTTGTAATACCCCTTAACATATAGCAGAAAACTCTCTCTCCATCTTGCAAACTGGCTTTTATTATTTTTGTTTCTAGTAAAAGAAAGGTTTCTTCCAGAAAGGTATATAGTAAAGAGAGAGAGAGGAGGGGAAAAAGAAAATGGAGAAATACAGAAACCAATTCAAATGGAATTTCGACACCGATTTTGAGATTTTCCAAATTCTTACCAACAGTACTTTTGTAAGCCGTTTTTGTTCCTGGTTTTTACAAGATTCGATATTTCTCTTTGCGAATTCTTCTCCTTTGGTAATCCTTTGAACTTGATGCTGCAGGGTGAAAACTGAATGGGTTTTTTTTTTTTTTTTTCGTTTCTTCTCCTTAACCCTAGAAAAATAATAATATTGTATAGGAAGATATAGAAAAAAATACCCATTTTTATATAAAATGTATGAAATAAACTAAAATTGTATATTATGGTTTTTTTTTTCTGCTTTAAATTTTTTATTCGCATCAATTTTGAAGATTATTGGAAGAGGGGGGATTGCTATTGTTATTTTATATAAGGGATTCTCTTTGGTGTTTTTGTTTATTTTTAAATAATATATAACTTTTAGAATGAAAACGAAAATTGTACATAAAAGTAGGAGTTGAAGTACTGTTATATATAAACTCGTGTACAGTGTATGCCGAAAATTTATAATAAATTCCAAAAATTATTGTGAAACCAACCGATAGTCGTATGATATCGAGTGTTTTTTTCATAAAATGTTAGTCGTACCGTCAAAAAAAAAATTGTGGGAGAAATACAGTCCGTACCGCTTATTAGAATAACGGATAATGGTGTCAGTCGGGTATTGTTATCACTTCAGTGAGGAACGGAGCAATATCATAACATGGGAAAAAAATCGTGTTTTTTTTTTTTTTGTTTTCGGTTGTCTGGATTACGATGATGCTATTAAATTTTTTCAATTCGAAAGTGTTTTTTTGTGTAATCTAAAGCTAATTTTTTCGTGTGAGTTATCGTTATCCGGCTGTAAGACTATGTGGGAGGCTAGAAGGTGTTCTTCCCCCCCCCCCGCCTTGTTGACAAACATTTCCGTACTTAATGTCGTAATCAGTACATGCTATTCGCTGCAGTTCATATTCATGAGGAGTTGCTTTTGCACTGGCCTTGTAAGTCATATGTATGGCGTGAAAAAAAACTCTTTGCTTCGGTTCTTAATCAGTTTCTTTCCGTTGACCACAAATTTCAAATCTCTTTTCCCGAGAGACATTCTTAAGGTATCTATGAAAAAAGTTTTGTTTACATTACAAAAATAATTTTATGTAGTAATTCATGATGTACATTACACATTTCCATTTAAACGCTTCAGAATGGCTGGAAAAAAAAATGCAGAAAAAAAGGGAGGTCCCGTTTTAGAATGGAATAAAAAGAAAATGGAAACGGTTGAACATCTTGCAACCAATTATATAGGAAAGAAAAAAAGTTACCCCATGTTACTAACACCCGCTTACCACGTGTCCCGTTCGACGAAACGGTATATATGGTCACGGTTTTCGTGAACTAAACTTTTCGGATGTATAAGTAAAATTTGGTTATTATTATCTTTCTTTAAAACTGGGCACATCTCCGGTCTATCGCCATGGGCAATTTACTACCCAGTGAGTTCTACCGGAAGTGTAAGTGTGTGTACACAAGAGTCTGAGTGCGTATCTGTTGCTATGTTAGTTTTCAGTGCTGCCGTATAGATTTAAGAAGTGAAGTGTAATTACTGAATTTTTTATTGACATCAGAAAACCCGAGCCCCGATGTGATCACATTAAGCGATGTAGACTATAGAGTTCAAAGCAGGCTGTTCTGAACTCTACAGCTCAGAACTTCAACGTTTTGATAGTTTGCAAAAATACACTATAATGTGTATTTCCTGCTGTTAGTAGTAGTGAAATGTGCGTTTCTGGGCCGCATAATCTCCTATGGGACACGGAGAATGTCTGTACTTAGTAGTAGAGACATTCGACGTCTCCCATAGGAGCTTCTACGACCCATAAACGCACATTTCACTACTACTGCTGTTAACAGCAGTTTTTGAGTAGCAAAAATTTGACCCAGACCATTTGCAGTTTACATAATACTGTTGTTTATTTTATTTCACCCCACGATATATATATTTTAATTTTATTCCTTGAATTATTGCAATTATCTGAATATGTACATTTTACACTTCATTGACTTACACAAAGTTTGAAAAATAATTTTTCTGACTTAGACGTAAACTGAATATGACTGACATACAGGGGGGGGGGGGGGGTAAAAATTTCGTAGAAACTTTAAAAATTTATAAAAACCGGAAAAATAACCGAAATTAAAACGGTTTGCTAGGTTAGCATCGCTTGGTCACGGGAATTTTTTTGACAGGGAAAGACTCAAAAAACAGCTGATAGATGGCGCTGATGTACACAAGTCAGAGAAAAGATACGCAATTAACAAAAAGATTCCCTCCACATGATTTATTACAGCAGTATGTGTTCCATATGACCACCACCACAGGGGATAACGCATTGCAGGCAAGTCACAAATCCAGCAACGGCAGAGTGCAGTAGGTCCGTACGTATGCATGACACCTGTCGGCGGATTGCATCTTTCAGTTCCGACAGATTGGATGGATGGGATCGATACCTCCCGGATTTCAAATATCCTCATAACCAGAAGTCTGCCGGTGTCAAATCTGGAGACCGAGGAGGTCATGGCAACCTGCAAAGCCTGCTAATGATTTTGTCTTCCCCGAACGTCTGTATCAGGAATGCCTTGACCGGAGTAGCAGTGTGACTACTTGCTCCATCTTGCATAAACGTGACGGTAGAAAGCTCATCTCTTTCACGCAAACACGACACGACCTTCTCGCGCAGAAGTGTTAAATAACGCTGCGCATTCACCGTAGGCGTTTTCCACCCATTTGCTGGGCACTGCATTTCAAACAAGAAGGGTCGTATGATAAACGAACCTGTCAACCCACGCCACACTGTCACTTTTGAGGAATGCGATGGTTTCTGCGTGTACTCACGTGGATTAGACGTCACCATGAAGCGAAAAATGAGCTTCATCTGTCCACAAGATGTTAAAGACCCAGGTGGGATTCTGTTCGATTTTGGAGAAAGCCAACCTCGCGTATGCTACCCTGTGGGCAGTATCCGCTGGTGAAAGTTCATGGCACGACTGCAATCTGTATAGGTACAGTTCAAGGATTCCTTGAAGAATATTGAGTATCAAGGATGGTGGCAGCTTCCCGAGCACTGCTGGTCGTTGCAGCTGATTTGGATGGTAACACTTCTATTTCGGCTGCAACACGAGGTGAACGTGGCTGCCTTAAACATGGTCGTTCGGCTCTTACACGATCCTTCCGCGTTTCCTCAAACCGCTCAACAAGCTTTATGAGGCCTGTCGCTTCGAATAAATTTGTCGCAGTGAGCAAAACACCAAATGTACGTCCAGCTAAAAATACAGAGGCCGCAACAGCAATATATCAAACAAAGTTCGTGAAACCATCTTTGAAATAGATTGTTCTCAACAAGATGAGAAACACAGTCTTTTGGAACACAATGATTGTATTCCAAAAGACAATATGTGATGAGGACATAGTAAACTATTTTCGTCACTAGCAATAATGAATATAAATATTCTGTTGTGGGAGCCAATAGATAAAATAATGTCACAAATTTAGTTTAATACATAGTACTTTTATCTTGTCGGGGGGCAGCACAAAATCCCAACTCTCCGGACAGCTGTTGGACACTTGTATCATATCCGAATTATTTTTTAAGTTAATAGAGTGTTTTTGGTACGTTATATCCAAGGTATATCTTTTATACGCAGTATGTAAAGATGGAGATGAAAATACATGGAAGTATGCGAATAGTTTAAAAATCGGGGATTACAGAACCGTATGTTATGTCCAGGGTATGTTTTAAGTGTACTCGACTGTAAATTATTTTAATAACTACATGAATCCGATGATAATAAAGACTAAATTATTGAAATTGTGCTGGCGTATCCTAATATTGATATATGTATCATATAGTTCGGATAGTGTTATAGGCGTCTGTTAGATAACAGATAAAGTGAGTGTAGATGTAAGTTTCGCTAGAAATACCCACGTTTATCGGAACGTATGGATTTATAATAGAAAATTTAGGAAGCTTATTATAATTAATTGTGATAGTCATTGTGACCACAGTCAATTATCGCAACATAATTTAGAAGTCATAAAAATCACTTTAATTCTTGGTATCAAAAATTCAGCAAGCATTGTTGAAAGTAGGTTGAAAAACGGGAAATTTTATAGATGAAATTGGGACTGCCAAAATTACGCGGATGTCCCGTAGCATACGTCATATATGACCACTCTTTCTACTTTTCTGGTCCACGAGCGGCTGAAATACAGCAAATCTGGCCCCGCCGACTGAAAATATTAGGCAACTCTAGTCTAAATGATTCTCATCGTCACTATCTAATGGGTTAGCTATTTATATGTTCTCCCCATTTTTTTTTCTATGGTGTATGCAACAAGAATGATGAGAAAATTAATCGTAATGGATCGATTTTACAGCTCACTGAAGAACCATGGGAATGTTTTGCTGATTCAGTAATGATCAATAATGCATTTTTCCGCTCAATAAGGACAGAAATCCCATTGGTAACGGAGGATTACGGATTAGTATATATATTGCAGGGGTTTTTTTTTTTGTTTTCTTTTCCAAGCTGATGTTCGCGATATAAAGAAAATTTACTATGGTGGAATATAATTTAGCGGTGCTTGTCCTGGAAATAGCCTTTTTCTTGTCGCGTAATTCACTTCGTTTTGGGAATAGATACAGAAAAAATACCCGACTTGAATTGTCGGGAAATGGACAGTAGAAACGTTTTGGTTTCTGTAGGCAATAAAAAGCATTTATTTGGAAAGGGTATGAGTACAATACGTCGCTGTTCAGAGATTGATGAATTTTATTTTGTTTTGAAAATTTTATGGGATTGTATTGTTGGCTGAGAAAATTCATGGATCTCTCTTTCCCTCCCTCTCTGTACTATCGCCATCTGGAAATGATTTTCTGAATTTATTGAGGTTGCAGTCCCTACTTCAGGCGTATGCATCTGCGTTATAAGGGGTCATTAGGCTGATTGCGAGAGAACGGAGGTTTAATTTCAGATTCAGATCAGCGAACTTTTCTTTTTAAGTCTGTTTTGGCTATTATATTTAAAAGTATTTTTATATATATATATATAGTTGCGATAACTATTATAATACTTCTATTTATCGCATAATATATTGATTTTACTTATCAACTGCTCAATTGCATAGAGTAACATTTTGATGAAGTTTGGCTCATCTTTGTGTATTTTACTATTCTGATGGTAGCATTTATCGGACTGTGTGTGTGTGTGTTTTTTTTTTCCTATTAACTTACAAGCACTTCACATCTATACAAACACGCAGAAACTTGTCTATAACCCCCTTCATAGCTAGCAAGAGCAGTCTGTAAGTCGCCAGGCAGCCCCTTTGGGCTGGGCAGCGACGAGAAAAATTAAATTCTGTCTGTCTGTCTGACTACTAACAGACAGGATTTGTTAAAACTCTTAAATTAGCAAACTTGGCGATATACTGTTGCCAAACGAGAAATGCGAAGCTACGGCGCGAATCATGCAGTTATTTCTGGAACGTTAGTTTCCTGCCCGTCTGGTGGCGCCGCCAATTCGGAAACTGTAAGATGGAGTTTTCTGGAATCTTCTTTTTCTCGAAGGTTCGACCGTATCTATAAAAAAGCGATGTGATCACAAGAGAGTCGTCAGTGTTGTTGGAATTTATCCTCAACGCGAAATTCTTATTTGTAGTTAATTCTAGTTAACAGTTGTAATTAGCTGTTGTCTGTGAAGAAATCTGTGACGTCCTGCCAATTGTTTCATCCTCTGATAATTTCCAGGACTTGTGAGACATTATCCCGAACAATATTTATTGCAAATGACTCTGAGCTGATTTAGATATGGATTGGTTGAACTTTCTGCAAAGAGTAAGGCCGCAATCGTGACAATACTTTCTAGGAATCAAGATTCTTTTATTGGCAATAATTATATTTTTAAGGTAACATTGATATTAATAACTGGAGCTTTGAAGTTCATATTGATCCGATAAAATCAAAAACTGTCTTGATACTGATATGACAAAACTTATAAATTAGCATAAGTTATAAGCATTATAACTTATCCTTTCTAAACTTTTCCATGTCGAAGACATTCTCCAGAATCACTTCCTCAGAGACTCTTCACTCTGAAGCACCGAAAGTTTTCCTCCTCACCGATCTGCTCAAAGATTTGAAGGTCTCGTCTTTGTATTCCTACATAACAAACTAGCTGGAAACTACGTCGAAAAACAAGGTCATGTCGCCACATCTCCGAGGTTTTGAGACAAGAGCATCATAACTTCCAATTATAATGATTCTGACTTTCTGTAATATCTAAGGCCAAAAAAACATACATACAAGATACGTGCCCGAATTTTGAAAAATATGTGTGCGCTTGTGTACATATATGTATATATACAGGGTGATAGATAGATACATAGGACAGCTCACAGCGCCGGACTGATGGAAAGCACCTTACTTCCGATACCTCAAAAGAGGCAGAGTGTGGTTGGGTGATTATAATTAAAATTACCGTGCCTTGAAAAGGTTTTCCCAAAACCTACTCATCCGAATATAGCCAAATTTTCAGGCTCATGGGCAGAGTGATTGAACAAACTTCTATGCAATAAAAATTAGTTCAATGTTTGACCACCAGTTCAAAAGTGGTGCTTTCTTATTGCATTTCCCTTTCTCCCATGGTCCATATAGCGAATATATCAACTTTTAATGAAATGAGGGAGCGGGCCACGAAAACGGCGCTACATGGGTCTGAATAGTGCCGGTGTACCGACATGCACGACATTTGTTTCAGAAGTGTCAATATACTCTGTGTTGCGTCCGTTCTGGCGGACGCATTCCATTGAAACTTTGTATGTACGCTTTATGGGACATGGGAAGAAAAGTAAATGAAATAAAAAAGTGCCACTTTTTCACCTCATGCTAAAAAAAAAAAATCTAACTATTTTTTATTGCATAAATCCCTCTCCCGTGTTCTCATTAAGATATCCTGAAAATATGACTGGATGAACGAACGCCAGAATTTGCCACCGGACTTATCTCTGGAACACTTTATTTTGAATAAAAAAAAACAATAGTAAACACATAGCAAATTTTGGCAATATATTTTGTCGGAGAATTGGGTACCGTCGCGATTAACAAATTTTGTGATGATTACAGACCAGATGGGGTTGGGAGTGGGTGAAGCGTTCCGGAGTTTCGTCAAGGATTAATGTACACATATTCGAATGAAGGCATATTTTAGTATGAAAGTAAATGAAAATATGGCTGAGTTCGGATGAATGGTTTTTGAGAAAAAATATTCAGATATGGGAACTTTTTTTGAATTATAATCAACCTGTATATTTGTAAGTGTTTAAACGTTCATTAGTTCACCTTCTTTCAAGACAATGCTTGAGACAGCTTTACCGATATGTGATGAACTAATGGATATAAGACAATCTTCCGCAACAAAATCTTATTTTCTTTTTTCTCGATTGTTTCCCTTCATATATTGACATTGTATGCTATATTTTATGGCAGTGTAATATTGTGTTATTCCAGATGAAGGAGAATAGGGGTCTTTTTGTGTGCTATGCATAACGGTCACGGAAAGATATTCATGAAATCCGTGTCTGCGCCAGAATACGGTATAGTGCGATGATAACTATCTCTAAAGTGATGAATCTACACCACGCATGTTCAAAATTATGCTAAGAATGATGCCAATCCAAAACGGCAGATAAAATATCTACTGTATTATACGGTTGAAATTCCTTATGCGAGCAATTTTCAGCTGTAACGATAGACCATATTTTGTGCCGTTGTGTAGTCGTGTAATCATAGTGATTGAACCGCATCGGGGAAAAAACGGTTTCGAACCACCGCCTGCACAGTAGTGGTCGACTGTTGTTGGTTTTTTGTGGATCCAAACTTCGCAGCGCAAATTCGCGCGAGAGCCAATCTCTTCGTTAAAAAAGTCTCGCCACTGAGGGCAATGAACCTACAATGATAAAAATATCAATTTCATTTGTCTTTAGTTTGAATTAAAAAAAAAGACGATAGCAATGAAATTTACGCACACAATACTACATATGTACTGAGACACTTGGGTAGTGCACACTTCCGACAAAATTGATTCGGTAGTAAATTTCCCATATCGATTGATCGGAGATGTGCTTGTTTCGAAAAAAATAATAATGGTAAAAGTGCTTGTGTAATCTGTTCCTTCTCCAGGCACAATATGGCATCCTCATAATATCTTTCCATCATCACTCTTATCCTTTCTTTTTGTTTAATTATCCTATTTTATATTTTTTAAACGACTTGTATAATGCCAAAGTCACGCTCGTCTCAACGCTTGCTCAAATACATTCCAAATTTGACTATGGGTAAAGATTTTGAAATCTCAACTGTTGGCATTAGCCATCAAATGTTAGAGGTTGGAAGAAGGGAATTGGATGACTGGTCGAAGGGAACGACCAGGAACTTTCAGCCTAAGTCAAAGGAGCAGCCTTCCTTCCAGATCTTCTAATCAGTCTTTCCACACATTGATTGAAGAACGCCATCAGTCCCAACACACGTTGGCGTATAAAATTACTCTAGAGGCAAATATATGTCAAGGAGCATTGAGCCAGGCTGGGCCAATGTGTAGCCAGCCTTCGCCGCTGCTGCTTCTTTGCATCAGGAGAAGGCAAGTATTGGAACCAAATATTTCCGAATGATTCCTCAAGGCAAAAAGAAAGGTAAAAGAAGAGGTAAAAAAAAAAGATCGAACACCATTTCCCTCCTCGGTTTGGAAACGCAATTAAGGATTCCGCTCTCGGCATCTTTCTGCAGCTGAAGAACGAGTTTTATATTCCAGACAGACGAGGTTGGACTGAGATCTAAGCCCCCCGCCCCCTTTTGCGATGTGCTGAGAACGCACACATCCACGAGCTTCCGAAAATACTTATTACAGTTGATTGATATAATTATTAATTTACATATTTGTGTAAGAGAGAAAACAATTCCTTCGTTTTTCAATAATGATATTTTTCTCCTCTTTTTCATTAGGTATACCAGGTATAAAACTGAGAAGTATGAACATCGAAGAAGATAATTTACGTGAGTGATATTTCATGCATCTATTTATATTCCAACGTAATATTCAAAAATATGTAATCACAAAAAATATACTTTTTTTTAAATTTTTAATTAACAATTCATATCCTTCTTATAAATATCCCTTTTTATAAAAAAAAAAATGAAATTCGGAACTCGTTATTTCTCAATGTTTCATGTTATCATATCCATCTTTTTTGATGAAAAATAATTGTAAAATGGTTCTCTTCTAAATTCTAATTATTTTGTATTCTAAAATACTCCAGTATAGGGTAGGTTCAAACACCCCAATGACGCGTACCATAACGAAACGAGATTACTCGAAGCTACTCAAACTAATATGTGCTTCCTCCTTTCCTTTAATCTCATAAGTACTGTGGAACATTAATCACTAATGAAATTTAAACGAACTTAAGCCACCAATTTAAAACGCATAACAACATAATCACGTCCCTCCCCTTAGATAATGCATTTTCTATTACATGAAATGATTGATCAAGTTTCTGAGAACAAAATACCATATCCTGTTTATTAAAAATGCTTTTAAAACACGCGGATTTAAGGATTAAATTATAATTTGCATGAGCTCTTCAAACGGTCTATGAATAGATTCTTTTAGCAAATGGCAACAAATATGTATCATAATAAATATGCTGTACAGGTTTATTCGTGCATTCGTCCAATAATTGCGTCTGAATCGTGCATAATTGTTAAATTTCAAGTGAACATGCATTGAATGGCTCCCCGCTCGAGTTGTTTTCCTCTCTCTCTCTTCCGTTATTACGTATTCTTGCAGAGTAGTACCACAAATATGCAGGTGAACAATTCTGAACAATCCATAATTTCTTAATCAGCTGGGGGGATTTTGATGGCCGTGTGCCGAGATGAATTACTCGGATTCAGGAACAGGACAGATTTCCCGAGCGACGTAATTCACGTGTTAAAGAGGAGGACACCCCCGTTTTATTAGAAACAATAATTGCAATGTTGGAGTTTCGAAAGCTGTATCGATGACATAAACATCAGGTTTCTACGACAGCCAGTCCTGTTTTGATAAGGATCCCGTCATCGTAAAATGGACATCCCGCTGAAGGATTTTACGAAATTACGAAACAATCCACGTCACTATCGCCCATGCTTCCTAAATTTGCTAGGATAAATCCATACGTTTCGATAAACGTGGATATTTCTAGCGAAACTTACATCTACACTCAGTTTATCTGTTATCTAACAGACGCCTATAACACTATCCGAACTATATGATACATATATCAATATTAGGATACGCCAGCGCAATTTCATTAATTTAGTCTTTATTATCATCGGATTCATGTAGTTATTAAAATAATTTACAGTCGAGTACACTTATAACATACATGGAGAGAAGTTTGTGAATGGTTTAAAAATCGGGGATTACAGAACCGTATGTTATGTCCGAGTAACATAGGACATAACATACGGTTCTGTAATCCCCGATTTTTAAACCATTCACAAACTTATCTCCATGTATTTTCATCTCTATTTCTACATACTCCGTTTAAAAGATATACCTTGGATATAACGTACCAAAAACACTCTATTAACTTAAAAAATAATTCGGATATGATACAAGTGTCCAACAGCTGTCCGGCGAGTCGATATTGTGCTGCCCCCCGGCAAGATAAAAGTACTATGTATTAAACTAAATTTGTGACATTATTTTATCTATTGGATCCCACAACAGAATATTTATATTCATTATTTTTTCTAGTGACGAAAATAGTTTACTATGTCCTCATCACATATAGTCTTTTGGAACACTAAGATTGTTCCACTACTTTGTTTGCAATATTGCTGTTGTGGCCTCGGTATTTTTACATTTGGTGCTCTGCTCACTGCAAAGAAATTTATTCGAAGTGGTTGCCAACTTAATATCTTGAAACTTAACCGACTATCTATAAGCTACGCAGACTCTAATAATTCTAAAGGGCTAAAATGTGTCTTACTTGACAGCGGGGTTGATATTGGACTGTTGACCAAGGAATTTTACACCTGAACGTAGTGATTATGTGCGTCGCAAACAGAGAAGCATTCATATTTAAATTTCTGCACGGCAGGTTGATGGTTTGCACCACCATGACACTTCTTTAAACCGAACCACCGATATCACGGTTGAAGTAGATGACTCATGTATAATGAGTTCATGTCACTAATCTGGTTCGGTATAATTTTAAAATCTTATCAGGATTTCTACTTAAAATATAATTTTAAGGATGTACAGGAGCACCAAAGAATGATGCACGTTCGTGTATCCTTTCACATCTACAAGTAGTCTGTGTGGTCCATGCGAAGCTAGTCCATCCCATCTTGTTACTATCACGTGTTTATTCATTCCAGACATCCCCGAAATATATATATATATATTGCACCATTTACTTATGAGTAATTTTAATTGCCCAGCTATAAAATACAAAATTTATTGTTTTGTTGTTTCTTTTAATAAATTTCCATATAACAATTGAATAAATTACAATTTCACAGCACAAAATACGTTATTCATTGCAATCGTAGTAAGTGAAAATGATCCCATGGACCCCTTGTAAAGTACTCACGGACCTGCAGGTGTCCGCGGAATAGAGGTTCGAATTATTGATATGTTGCATGCAAGTGATATCTTGATGTTTTTGTTGTTTTTTTCACAGAAAGCCGTGAGAATTTTTATAATAATTTATTACTGCACTAATTGCATCAACGACGGAAAATTGTTACCAGTTAGTAACGAATATAACCTATTGTAACAATTTTGTGTTATTTATTCTACGTCTTTATATATAATTAGAAACTACATTGAATATGCTCTTCAAGTTATTGAATTCTTTTTCTTGGATCCGATAACATGCGTCCATGTTCTCTTCATTCTGTTTGTACTGTACTTCAATAAATTTCAAAAATTTATTTAAAGATATCAACCAAGAACTATATTCTTGCAGCATTATTTAAACCTGCTGCATAAACTTATTTTGTCTAGGACAATCTCAATAAAGCACTTTATGTATATTATACAACTGCTATGCATGCTAGTTCTAAGACATTGCTTATAACATACACGTATATATATAGGTTATAGCCATACACTTCTCCAATCATCGAGGGACTACGCCATAGGCAAACTCAACTGCATTCGTAAAGAATGTGGATATCACGATGAAAAAGTATCACCGTATAAGCCTCAAGATAAAAAAAAAACCTCAATAACTCAACATTAGTCATAAATAAGAGAAAAAATGACATTATCACCACATATTTGACATGTAGACATATTTCATTTATCGTGAATAAACCGAATTATTATTCTTTCCCCATATTGTCTGTGTCATTTCTTCGGCCAGTGTGAGGATAAATCTTTCTTTGAATACATACAAAAGAGAATCATTTCTCGTTATATATTTTTGTGTGTGTTAAAAGGAAAAAAAAAACCCCAAACTTCACCGTTCGATCATTGTACTTACATTTTACAACCATTAAAAGGTGTCTGCGACAGGCACTGCTCGACGAGGATGATGGATATGCTCTTGACTATGTGTTTTTTTTTTTATATATATAAAAAATGGGGAATCTTCTGGGGAAATAAAACTTCCTTGCCGTTCGCCATGAACTAATGTGAGTTTTCCAAGTTATTTTAGTTACCATGAATAGAGGAATTTATCCGCCTACAAGTTGTTGGCATACATTTCCTAGCTGTAAATTAGGACACTGTAAATTTATTGTACCGAACATCTCATTGCAACTGATTGACTGAGAAAAACACATTTTATCACAATGTACCCAGATTATTAGCTTTTTTATGCTTCCAAACACCATAGCAAGCTTTTCACCTTGAATCTACGCTCTTATATCGGGGTGCCGTACATCAAACTGATACCTCTTTCTGTCATAGTGATACTTATTACGACCAGGGGATGTTGTAATTTGTGTTGAAAATTTTACACTGGGTATACAGAGTGTCTGATAAATTTGTAAACAATTTAAAAATGCAAAAGTTGAAAATTAAAAGAGTTGGTGTACGTATTTGGATGCGGTTTTACGAAAAAATTACTCTCACGTAGAAGGATATTTTTTTTGGTACAGATGAAAACACTTAGTTCAGTTTTTGTCACTATAGAGCACTGCATGAGATTCCTGTGCACCTGAACCTTTCTTAAACGCTTCTGTGCCCAAAACATTCGTTAAGCTTCAGCTGGTCATTCGTGACAAATTTTTCGTCAGATTCCCTTCAATAGAAAGTCATTTTATAAACTAAACAGTTTCCTTTATTTTGAATCAATTTCACTGCTGTCGTGATATTTTGGGACGCTCGCAAGATGTTAAAAATACATTTTTCTGAAATATGCAAAAACAAAAAAGCATTGGAGATATGTAAAACTTCCTACAAGCATTGAATAGTATGTACCAGGAGTAGCAAACAGTTGGGCCGCATGCGGCCCGTCAAGTGATTTTGTGCGGCTCGTGACAAGGTAAAAGTACCGTGAAAAAATTAAATTTGTGATCATTATTGGAACTATCGATTCCAACAGCAGTTTTCTTGATTAAAAAACTGCTTAGAAACTTCTTATTTATAGTTGCTAAATTAATTTAATAACTGACTAATAAATTCAGTAATTAATTGAGTGGGTTGTACATCGAAGTTGCACCACTGATGCGGCCCGCTACGATATAGCTGACCATTATCTTGGCCCACGAACAGAAAGAAGTTTGCCACCCCTGGTATATACAATCAAATATATGTGTAAAAAATTTGATATTAATGAATGGTAAAAAAGTAATAATTTTAATGATATTTCCACTGGAGCAAATTTTTTTTTATAGATTTTCTCTATGTAAAAAAGTAGGGGAGACCGCTTATATTTATTTCACAATTTTTTTACATTATGTGCATTTGAGATATACTTTCTCTTCTGTTATAATTTTATTGACGTATTTTCTGTTTTATCATCACAGCTTTGCCAGAATATCAAGCAGTGCTGGGTGGCCGCGCCGAACTTCCGTGTAATATAACGCTCTACTCGCCCGACGACAAAGTATCTCTCGTGCTGTGGTACCGAGAGGAAGCGAGAGCTCCTATCTACAGCGTCGACGCTAGGAACAGTCCGCTAGAGAAAGCAAAACATTTCCCAGGGAGTATCCTGGGTTCGAGAGCGACCTTCGAGACTAGCTCGAGACCCAGTGTGCTTCGCGTGGAACCCATACAAGAAAAAGATGCCGGGATATACAGGTGTAGAGTGGATTATAGATGGGCGAGAACTTTCACCAGTAGCCTAATGCTCAATGTTATAGGTAAGACTTTGAACATCTTTCCTCTGATCAATGCCTTATATATTTTTTCTATAAAAACGGTTACGAATTTCACTGACTAACGATTTATGAAAAGGACTATCAAAAATGAGTTTAGAGATTAGTTTAAGCCATGCAGCAGGGATTTGTGGTACAGGCCACAAAATTTATTAACCACAGGTCTCATTATTAGCACAGCCTCTAACGAACAAATAGCGCACTGCAGGGATTTTCTTTAGCGTTTTTCAAATGATTTTGAGCCCATCCACAATGTCTTGGGTTGATCACAAGTGAAATGCGGATTTTTGCAAAATTGTTCAATGCCTCAATTTTGCATTTTCCCAGAAAGAAATCTATGCAAACGTGTTATTGCTCTAAGATCCTACACTTTTGATTCCGGATGACATTAGACATTTTGAGGTTATCGAAACATGATATTAATTTTTTGTCGACAGTTTCTGCTGCAACAACACAATCTGCCAGTGAGATATTTTAGCGTTTTTCAAAATATTGCTTTTGAAAAACTGCCAGTCGTTCCATCATCGGAGGCCCGGATTCAATAAATGCAATCGCCATTAACAACATGACGATGTCACAATATTTTCACACAAATTATATCCCTTCGCCTTCATGAGAATACCTTTTCTAAAACCATAATTGAAAGGGTATACCAATTTCTTCTATTTTTATCAATTTTTTAACTATTTCCGAATTTATGGAACACCCTGTACTTCTTTGTACACAGGATGTCTGCCAGAACTCTGATAACTGGGGCTAGGATTTTAATGTCCTAAAAACTTCTAAAAAGTCTCTGTAAATATGAATTTATGCCCTAAAATAACTGTGAATATGCCCTATAAAGCGAAGAGATATGTCCTACACAAATTTTCATTCCTATCTCGGATAACATTAGTTTATGCAAAATAATATGAAAATGGGAAGTGTTGTACAAAAAATTTTTCGTAATTCAATATGAGTATCAGAAAATCAATAACACCTTTTTCTTCTACAGTTAAAGTACCAAACGCACACAAAGAAACTTTTTAATATAAAACAAGAAAAAAAATCCACGGTTTTTCATCGTCGTCTAGTCATTGAAGACCTCGTTTATGTTTTTCGTTGTTGATGTGGTGCAGAAACTTCAGTATCGCACAGTTCGCAAAACAATACGTACAGAGAACACTTTCTCACCATAGAAACGAATTTCTTCAGTCTCTCTGAAGTCCTTCGCTTCACTTTAGGCACGTTGAAAATTCGATTCCAAAATATAATACACGAATCATTTACAATCGATACAAAAATTATTAACAGTTATTATAAGGGCAACTTCGAGAAAAAATTGAAAATATTGAAGCCCTACAGCTTTTTTCTGGGTCTGCACGAACTTGATCAGATGCAGTGATGGCAATCTCATCGAGCCAAAATTTCCCTTCTAAGTAAGTTTTCCCTCCACAGATTCAGAATTAATGTACAGTCATGTATAGGTGAAAATGCAGGATGATTCAAAAAGAATCATCTGATTTAAAAAAAAAAATCATAACTATTCAGCTTTTAATCCGTTTTGATCGAATAATGTATAGGTAGAAAGTAGGAAATATCTCGAGTTTCACGCAGTTGCCGACAAGTAGAGCTAACGCTCTTCTTTCGGCTGCCACTCCAGTGTTTGTCAACATTCGCTTTTCCCACAGTTAGAAAACGATTCGGATGGCTTCATTTCCCAGCAGGACGGGGCACCAACACACTGGAGCTTGGATGTTCGAGAAGTTTTGAACAATCGCATTCCTCTAAACGATGGATCGGCGGTACTGGACCTGACGATTCAGTTACACATCACTGATCACCATCCAAGATCACCGACCTCACTGTGTGCGATTTCTTCTTGTGGGGGTTTATAAAAAACTACATTTATGTGCTTCCCCTTCCAGCTACATTAGCCGAACTGCAGATACGTATAACAGCAGCAGTGGATGAAAATATTCTCTCAAAAGTTTGGGACGAATTTGACTACCGTATACAAGATATATGCATTCCGAGGTGGACATATTGAGCACCATTAATTTGGTTTGTAAACAAACTATATGATTAGTCATGTAATATAAAATTAGTATTAAGTGTCTATGTTCAATATTTTTCGTAATACGCATTTCAAATCGGGTGATTCTTTTTGGAACGCCCTGTATATAGCCAAGAATTTACCTTTAGAAAAGCGTCGCACAAAATTAAAAAAAAATAATATTTATAATAATTTTTTTTATTTAATAAACAATCTCAAAATTTCGTTAAAAATTTCCCCATGAACGAATTTTGGCCAATTTTTCCCATGAGTTACAATCACCGATTCAAAAATGATTATCTATTTGCAGTCGCACACACCAGTGTCATTGGAGGGCTAGTATTTTTATGCTCTAAAAATTCAATGTCATTGCTGATTCAATTGCTGATTGGTTGAAAAAAGAACTGACTTTCAGTATTTTTTACCAATCAGTAACGACGTTTCACTTTTAGTGCATGAAAATCCTAGTCCTAGAACACACGTCAGAGGCGGGAACTGTGAAAAAAAAAACACTCTGAGGCGGAATTGGAATAGTGGTGAAAAATTTTACTTTTTATCGAAAATCATGGAATATGCAAAATTTGCCTTAAAATTTTGAAAATACGCACTATCACGTAAAAATATCGAAATATGCAAAAAATTAAAAAAAATATGCAAAGGCATAGGAATCAGAGCCCCAATGATAACAAAATGAGCAATGGTAACGTACGCCTTCACAGAAAAGCGATTGAAATATTCTATAACCACACAGCATAAATCAAAAGGAGGAGACGATGAAGGTGCGCTCGCAACTCAATGGTGACGTACGCTGTGCATTCGAAAAGCACGTGAATAAATACAATACGTTTGTCGCCATTTTATGGTTATAGAGTATATTGGAATAGGGCAAGTGTCTCATCTGATACAGTGAACCAACAATGTTGCATTACATGCATATGAACGCAGCAATGTCTCCGCTCACATCAAAGATTGAACGGAGGAACATTAACACTTGACGCTTACGCAATTATTATAATTATAATTGCGTAGCAAAATCGGGTCTTAGTTAACAGTTTCTATAATATTTTCTAGAGTTCCTTTGAATCGGAGGAGAAGGAAGAGGAAGGCTTCAGTTACTGTGAATCAGAGATTTTCGGAATTCGACGCCCCGAAATGTCACCGCCGCTTAGCGAATATCTCCCCTGGGTTGACGTTGTCTTGACGTGCCCAAATACCCATAACGATTATTATAATCAGATTTCTCCGACTAACTTCTCCGTATGAATTCAGTTTCGGGGGGGGGGAAGGGGAAGAGATGAGCTAGAGAGAGAGAGAGAGAAGCGTTTTCCAGGAATTCATGCGTATTCATGAGATTCTCTGTTATTGAATCTTGCGAGGTCATTGATGATTTGGTTATTTTAGCAACTAGCTATATTTGGATTTGAGAGGTGCGAAGATTTTAGAAGCTAATTATTTACTGATGATTTTGAAGACGAGATGGAGGAGAATATTTTCGAGAGAACTTAACTCACGGAATTTCCAGGAAACGTAGTGTTTGCGTGTCTGAATCGGGACATTCAAAGCAATTGTTCATCATTCGAAAATTCTCTTGGTCATGGCGGAAACAAGGTCTATTGAATCGTTATCGAATAGATAAGTTGTTTTGTAAAGTGTCGAAATGTATCTGAAAAGATAAAATAAATTAGACATTCAATAAGAAATGGGGACACACACACAATTAGTAATAATACTATGAATGATTTCGCTGGTTATGTTATTCCATGATGTGTACGCTCGTTTAAGTACTAAAACTAATATTCAGGGTATGATCCAAGTAATGCTTGGCTAGTTTAGTTGATGGCTTGAATTACCGATTGACGATAAAGTCCGGGCCGTGTGTTTGTCCAGTTGGAGTTTTCAAAAAAGCCATGAAGTACGAGGATGTGTCACTCTTCGCTATCCATACGATGGTTTCCAACAGCTGGCTGATGCGAAGGTGAATTTTATGTGGGAAAGAGAGTTCAGCGCTCGCGAGCTCTAAAGAAAGATTGAGAGTGAGAGATTTGTTGCCTATGTAGTCTAGTGGTCTAACCGCTTTTTCCGATCTCGTAAGCTCCAAAATGATTTCCCCCCCCCCCAACACAAAATAGTAATAATAATAATAGAAAAAGGGAGGGAAAAAACTATCGTTTTCTGTTATTTACACGGTAAGCATAATCATATAAGCATAAGCCGCCTGGCAGTCGAGTGGTTAGGGAACTAGCTTCTCACTGTGCAGGTCTGGGTTTGAATCCCGGTTCGGGCATGGATGTTTACTAACACTGACAAATTCCCTGGATGGATCATGCTGATCCCTTGGGAATACATGCGGATCACGTTATTATTATTAAAAAATATATGTATATATATATATATATATATATATAACTACCACGAAGGAACATAAAATTGGGCAAGGTAGCTGAGGTTGGTAAGATACTCGCTTAAAGTACCAAGGATGTTTAGTGTCACGAGTTGGATTCGTCCTTGTCAGTAAATTTCCTGACGCGGGGTACAACAAAAACGGCGACCACAGAAAAAGATTGCTACTCCAGGGGGTTAACGCAACAACCTCTCGGTGAGTATAAAAATAGGCAGACGCTCGGATTCGGTAATAAATTGTAGGCGCCGGTCTAGTTAGCGCTTGTGCGCAGAAAATTACCTTGGTAAGACAAAAATGAGATCAATGATCAAAGAAAAGAAAAAAATCCTTCGTGTCCCTTTATGTTATCAGACTTTAAACATAAGCTGACACTGCTCAGGATGGGGTGTGGAGTTGTTATCAGGCGAAGAAAACTTACAACAGTATCTGTGGTATTGGGGTTGCCGTTTTGTGAGAGTTTTAAGAACCTGAAAGATTTCTCGGGATTTCGCCGCTGTAAGGATTGAGGGCCATTTGCGCGGACAGCTCAAGTTCCTGTATTGACAGTCAAGAAACACCATTTCTTATTCAACTATAGTATATGTTATCGAAATTCTGTTAAGGAATATGTACGAGGTGCATATACGGTTAAGCAGTAGTAGTAGTATTCTCTTCAATCAATGTTGATGATACTTCTTTTCCGATCATTCACCTTGCAAGCTCAGTTTTTATTTTGGTCAGACTTTTTATGGCTCTTCATGCCATTACCTGCTTTGAAAGCTCCCTTACAGAGTTTCATTCATGGGAACAAAACACATTAATGGCTGCAACAACATCAAATCCGTATTCAAAAATGCAATTTGATTAGCGTGTGCGAGACCGGAGAAATCACTTCGTTACAACGGAATTTCCATTTAAAAGAAATTCCAGGTTTTTCCATTGTTCCTATGTAATCTTACCTGCGGAGGAATAGAAAAGTGTTCTTTAAAACGAGATTTTCGCCATTACTGGTATTCGTTAAAACGGGATTCAACTGTATTCTGAAAAGACCGTAATACTCGTATAAAAAAAAGTACACACATGATCGAAATGGAGCAATCTACGGTTCGATATAAGTGCAAAAAAATGCCTATGTATCTTTTCGTTTTTTTTCGATATGTCTATTTTTTTGTGCATATGTTTGAAAAAAAAATCTATTATTCAGAGCTCGTGCAATACTTTGCAATAAAACAAAGTATAAGACATTCTTTTTCGTATATCAGCAAATCTTGTAAAAGTGCGCATTTCTAAGTTCTACAATTTTTGGCGAGAAATGCATTAACTATAGAAATATCCGTTACGCAACTGGACAGTAATAAATGGACTTGCGGCGCACAAAAGTAAAAAAAAAAGTTGCAGATGGATGGCAGGATTGGGGCTGTATATCACGTATTTCGAACAAAGTTGGGGCGTCAGATTCAGATTGTCATACGTAATTGATAACACGAGTAGGGAAGGAAGAATGGCGCGAAATAGAATCTATCAGTGATTCGAATCTGGGAAACTTTCCAACTGTCAATCTCATTTCTCTCCAGTTCAATTAATTTCAGAATTACTGGCGTGAATCAGTTGCTTCTCTCGTCTTGGTGCCACAAAGGCCTCCCCTCACAACAAAATATACATGTTACGCGCAGTGAATGTGATAAATCCGGTTACTATGCATAACTGAAGAACATTTTGGTAAGTATGATAAAGTTTTCCCTACTTTTACTGGTGATTGTACGTAATACCCAAGAATCGTTGGAAAATTTAATAAAAATTTGAAAAAAAATAATATATGACTTTTATACCAGGAATTATGCATAACTCCTCTAAGCGTCATTGGTAAATGTGATAAACAACGCAAAGTTCACCAAATTGCCGATTATTATGCATAATTGTCATTTCGTGTTGGTGTATTGAAATATATTCGAAATGTAATCGGAAAATATATATTCCATTGCCCTGATTCATTATTCGGATGAACGTACTTCTGAGTAGTGTCTGAACCGGATATAATGAACTCTGCTTTACCGAATTTTTCCAAACACCAAATAACTACTTAGACGAACTCTGAAATCGGATCTTCATTTAATAAATTCTATGATTTACCGAACTTGACAACTTAATGTGCGTGTCAATCATACCCCAATATAGCAAACTCCCATTTAACAAATTTTGCAGTCGAACCCCAACATGTCTTATTCGTTTTTGACGAAATTTCTACAACCCAAACGCAATGTAACAAATACTAAAAATTGACGAATTTTACGATTGTACCCCCCCCCTCCCCGACATAATGTTAACTCTCACTTAAAAACCCGAAATATAACTTAACTACAACCAACGTTGATATGACATTATGCATAATTGCGGGTAAAAAGTGCTAATATTTTTTTAGCATTTATTAGATTTGCCAAGGGTTTTTGGGTGTTATCATAATCACCCGTAAAAGTGATCAATTTATCAAACTTACCGAGACGATTTTCTACATAATAGGCAATTTTTCGCATTTACCGCAGATATTTGTGTATTAACATACATATAAATCATGCAAACAATGAAATGTTCATTGGAAAAGAAAACTGAAATATGTATGCTATGGTAAATGTGATAAATGCAGTTATTATGCATACTTACCAAGCATTTTGGTAAATTTTAGAAATTCCCCGAAATTAATCAGTTTTACCGGCCATTATGCACAGTACCCAAGCGCCGTTGTCGAATTTAATAAGTACTAAAAATTATCATTTTTACCGGTGATAATGTATAATACCCAAGCATCGCGTCGTTGGTAAACATGATACATCGTACTAAGTATATGATAATGATAAAGCAAGTGTGTGATAATGCATACATGCATTGTATCATCATATCGGAGCACGATCTTAAAATTTTTTATCCTTATATCGGGGTCCGCATTATATTCACCAATTCGCCAATTATATCAGAGTATTATGCATAATCGCTGGTAAAAGTGATATATTTATCGAACTTACTGAGACAATTGGTAAGTATGAATAATCGTCTTTATCTACGGTTATGCATAATACCTATTGGTTGGTTAATTTGATAAATATGAAAAAATAAATTCCAATGTATCTAGTCTGTGTGATGATTCTAGCCGGATCCCGATACATTGATAGCACATTTTACGATCGTACCCCGATATAATGATACTATTCTTATTATACGTGTTACATAAATGTTATATATTATGTATCATAAAGTACGATTTATATCATGCATACCAATGACGTGCTACTTGGGTATTATGCATAACAGCCAGTAAAAGTGACTATTTTCAGCTTTTATTAAATTTACCAACGACGCTTGGGTGCTATACATAATCGGCAGTAAAAGTGATTAGTTTAGGGAAATTTATCAAACTTACTAAAATGCTTATTAAGTATGCATAATAATCGTCTATTATGTTTAATAACCACATTTGTCGCTTTTACCGTAGCATATATAATTATATTTCTTCTTTTTTTCTGTTTTGAAATGAGAATGTCAAATTCAACCGAATCATCACTATTATTATCACATTCAGGTGAGGAGCTCTCCAGTGATAAATCAATGTTGGAATCAGTTCCATTTCCCGCTGTTTGTGCCTGGAATCCAAATGAATTCTCAGGCGTTTAGATATCGCATTCCTTTATTCTTCCTCTTGTTCATTTCACTACCTGCACTGATGATAGCAGAGATCGAAATTGAATTTGTATTCAAATTCTGAGGATTCTTCAAAATAAGGAAGAAGTAAAGATTTTGGTGGAGTGGGGCAGGAGGAATCAAATTTCCCAAGGAGATAACCGATCACTACTGCCTGCACGTTTCTTTTCAGCAAAAAACACACTTTCATTTATTCCGATGCTTTGTTTGAGAAACAAACGCCAAGAGAGAGAGAGAGCGCGAGAGTTACTCTGTGCTCTCCCTATAGGGCATACATAGTAATGTCGGGAATGGGTGGTGAGTATCTCTGTGCAAAAGGTAAACTGCCAGCGAATTTGCAATTTGAATCTCTCTTCCATTTTCCTCTCCTTCACCCTTCCCGTAAAATCAATATTTGACTCCGCTTGAACTGTCTGGCAAAGCAAATGCATTGCCCGTTTCCGAGAGCGGAAAGATAACTTCTCTGTGTTTTGAGTAACGAATTCGAGTTTCACGGGGGCACAGAAGGAACAGTATCTATCTTGTAAAGTGTATCGCGTTTTAATGGTTCTGAACTACTAAAACAGAATACGCTTGAGCAGCGTACGGACTAAGCCACGGTCGCGTCATTAACTTCGAATTGCAACCCCCCCCCCTCCCTTCCGTTGGACGAATGGGGGGGGGGGTAGAACTTGGATGGTGTTTGGTAAAGGGTTGTTTAAAGAGTTACTAGTCTCCACGAAGGTTACATTCTATGTTTGGTTATTTGATTGCATGTGCAAATCAAATAAGGGTTCGTTGGTGCCCTTCGTTTCCCGTCTCTGTCCCTCATGCTCCTTCCTCATTGCGACAATTACAAATGCTTTAAAGAGCGGAGAGAGAGTATATATCAGTTGTGTCGGAACGATTGGATTTTGTCGTATCTCGCTTTAGGTACCTCTACAAACTGATTCCAAACAGTCGGATTCTAAATTATTTAAATTCGAAACTTTTGAAGTCGACAGTTGGAAATATCCTGTAAGGGCTTTTAGAGTGAAACTCAATTTTCCTCAAAAGTAACAATTCGGATTCGTTAAAAGTTTGATTGTAATTATTACTTCGTTCTATTTTATCGGAAAACTCTGAATGTTGATTGTATCTATTGTGTGTTTGGAATTTTTACTTCAAATATTTTGTCTGGCAACAAACGAGTTTTCTTGCTCGGGGATTGGTTTGTCCTGGTACCGCATTGAGTATGAAAGCTGATGGAGTAAATTTGTTTGTTGGTGTAAACATTGGCGGTGCTTCGAAAAGATTTATGCGTGAAGGCAGGACACTGGTTTATCATCATAAGGTTTTTAAAGGTGCATAGACATGCAAAAGATTCATGCACCCATTGATGTGTGCGCGAAGTTTTATTTATGTGCGGGTAATTAATTAATTATTTACTTACATCAACAAAAGGCTAATTGCACGTCGATTGCTGGGAAGAAAAAAAATAGATAAAAGAAAAGAAGTAAATAAAATATTATACTGTACATCGGGGGGAGAAGGCGGGTGCAATACATTGTATATGTATTACCATACGCTGAAGAGTGGGTGATTCACGAAGTGGATGGTCAATTCGCGAATTGGCCGGGAGTTTTGCCTTAAGTCCAATTTTCAGACTAAAGTGGCGGAATATCCTTGGTCAAAGTTCGATGTAGAAGATTGTCCGGTAGACGCCAAATCCATTTTTTCTTTCATAATATGTGATACAGTGCTATATATATAATGACTGCATTGGATTAACTTCTAATATGTGTCGAGAGAGAAAAACAAGAGAAGAAAAAACAAACTACAAGAATAAAATAATATGAACGCATAGTTTTTTCATCGCCAAAATGAAAGAGCACACGATGACAAATCGAAATCACATAGGAACATATGTGCCTAAACGCCATCTGCAAGCAGCAGACGTAATTTAAAATAATACGTAATACAAGGACGACGAATAATAATAATTCGACCATAATTTATTAAGGAAAAATATTACTACAGTAGATGCTGAAAGTTTTTTTGCCAGACGCACTGATGCACGCATGACATGGATGCTGCATGTATTTCCACACATTCTCAAAAGTACTAGGTGTATGACGAACCCAGGTGTATTTACAAGTGTGCGACGTAAGAACTCCCTGTAGCAACTCCGGATGTCGTTTGTGCACCTATGTTCCTATGTGACTTTGGATACTTATCATACGCCTGAATTGCCCTTTCATATTGACGATGCTTTTTTAAGCACCCTGCATATAAGTACAGATACAATGATCTTAATATAAGTGTTTTGGATCACATATCACATTTCAGATCCACTTTAAGAGTGTTTTTTTTTTTAACTGCACACACAAGTTTCACTATTTTTGAACAAATACAATAAGAGAGACATTTCCATATGATTGAAGTAACAATATCACAAATTATTCTCCTGGATTCTAATTGGAAATTATTTACATTATTATTAGAACGAGTGCATTAAATTTGGACATTTGAGATTTGAATGTTCTTATTCTCATGTTCTAGAGTTTAAATGCTCCAATATCTTACGTATAAACTGTCATATTCTCAAAAGTCAAAATTTAAAAAGAAATTATATTAAATTGTTATAAATAAAAATCAGTGAATTTTATAATATTCCCACACAAAACATCTTTAAAGAAATCAATAATACGATCCGTTTCGAGAAGACAAAGTTATGTTACCAAAAAATGTCATACATATATACTATCTAATTGGATAACATCGAAATACCCGCAAAAAAATGTGATAGTTTCCGTATTATACGTATCAATAACTATTGTGTTTATCGGGGGGAAAAAAGGATACTCCGGGTTATTATCCTTGATTTTTTTGCCACCTTTGCAAAAGGATCAATGAACATCCGTATTGTTTATTATTTCCAGAATCGATACGACATTTTCCTCGCGGATGCTAAGGATTAACTATAATCCCTTCCGTGTAACAGAGGAAAGGCGGCTGAGGTGGGCAGGTTGGTCAGCTGAGTAATTCATTATGAACCACGCTCGCTATTCTGTGCGCATGTCTCTCATTCTATCCGTCCTTTTACCCTGCACCACGCAAATCTGACCTATAAAATTGCCTTATTGATGTGTGTGTGCACGGGTGTGTTCCAAAAGCTACAGAAATTCAGATGCTAGTGAAATTTCACGGTACTGGTTAGATTAGTTCAAGTAATAGACACCCCAGAGTTGAACTCATTTTCACTTGACTTTCAGCAACATTGATGAACAAACTCCTGGCATTTTCTGTAGCCCTGGATGCGATTGAACTATTGTCGTTATTAGGAGGTGTCTATGTTTTCAATACATCTTGAATTCAAAACCCTTATATTGAAGCAATAGTATCTTATTTGAGAATGTTTTATTGAAGATTTTTTTGGTTTTTTGTGAATGTACAATGTGGGCGAAAAGTCCATGACACATTTTGAGAATTGGTAGAAAATCAACCGATTGGTATATAAAAGTGCATCCAGGTTGAACTCCATGAGATTATCTGCATCCGTAGTTGTAGTATTAAAGCGAGCCTTAGAAATGTATATTCGTCTCTCTCAAACTTTTCCATAGTGGCGAGTCAACCGAAATTAGCCACGAGTAAACGAGGGTTTATGAACATTGTACCTGAGAGCTGGAAGAGACCGAAGAAAAATTACGACTTAACCGGACTGATGACATATTAAGGTGATGACTTATCGAGGTCTTACTGTATTAAGAACCATATACCTTAGTTTATATCAGGGATGGCCAACTTCTCTGTTTGAGAATCAACATTATGGTCAGATGCACTGTCGCGGGCTGCACCAGAGACGAAACTCCGGTATAAACGCTGCATGCAAAAGGGAAAATGATTCCGGCATATAAGCCGCATCCATAATGATTGCGAGGTATGGAATCGTGGCCAACAAATTTTTGCCGGGATTTATTAATTAAATTCTTCATTAAATTAAATAATAATTGTAAATAATTATCAATGAATTATCAACTGAACTATCATTTTTTGGCAAAGAATATGAATAATGAATATGTCCTATCACAAAAACTGAAATAATCCTAAAAAAAAACTACGTAAATAACTGCAGGATGGACTAAAATTTCTTACCAGACCACATTCAAATGTCCCCCTCCCCCATGCACAGCTTTTAGGGCTGATGGTGGGATCACAGACGGGGTAGAAAATAGCCTTGGAAGGTGTATTTTAAGTACGTCAGTAAGAACAGACAGTCATCAAGTGAGTAAGTTCATCTGCTTTTGGCTCCTCACTGGATAGAATTTTTGTAAATTTATGTCAAGTCGGGTGTGGTTTACTCTAGAACACTGGACAAATATTTTTGGTGTTGACACATCTGATCTTCCTCAAGCTTCTAAGAAACTCTATTAGATTCAGCGAAGTGAGTAGATCCTTTATGTGCGGTCTTAGAAAATACACACTGATGGCTGGATATTGTACTTTGCTTTCCTCATGGTTGCGAAACTTTCCCCAAACACTTCGCGATAGAAATGTGGTATTGGTATATCTTTTCTCTCGGTTTTTCAAACATGGGTGAACTTAATCATCTCGTGAAATTTTTCTGGTTGGGGGTTTTTAGTCATGAGTTGATGTTGTTAGTTGTTCGCTGCTCTACCGAATCTTTTTTTGTGCGCCCTGCGTATTGTTTATATTGGTTTTATTTAAAAGGAAGATTTTTGAGAGATATTTTGCTCGTCGAGATTACCATCTCCCATCCTCGATGATTACTCAAGTAAGTTTGCTACTGTTATTTCCATAACTCCCACAGTTGAAAGACTATCCCACTGTATTGAAAGAGGTTTTGAGTTAAAGAGTTGAAAATATAGATTGTTTTTGTGAAATCAGAAATAATTTTTTTCTACATCAACCGTAATTTCATCAATCGAAATTAATATAAAAAATATAATGGTTTATTTTTGAAATCTTTTCGGGGGACAGCTGTTGGTCACCCCTGGTTTATAACATACAATAACGTAAAGCACGCGTTTTTATTCTAAAATATTTAGAGAATGAATATCATCACACGGAGTTCGTCACTTGGAACAAATGAAACAATATTGATAAAAAAAGAAAACCATTTATCATCTATAACACAGACTTTTTCTTTTCTTTCTTTTCTTCTTCACTCCATGTACGAAATATTCATTTTGTATTCCAAATATTATTCGCTACCATGCATATGTTTCCGTTTCACAAGTAAATAGAGATATATATTTGTTTCCCACACGTTCCGAAAATCTTCAAAAGAGAGGAAACGGTAGCTACTGCTGTTGCCAATAATCTCTCCATCAAGGAAAGTCATCTCCACAGACGTATATGTGTTCTGAACATACGAAACAAAAGAAATATTTTCTGTATTAAAATAAAGACCAACCACAACAAAATACATATCTTTCACTGTTTTTGTTTCCTATGATCGCTTATATACATATTAAAGCGGAAAAAAAAATCGAGAGACATTCGCTTTACCGTAAATTTGATTTGCTTCCATCATACATCGAATTTTTAGGGGACAGGAACAAAAATTGAGATTTAAATAAAATCTCATCGTTTCTTTTCTCTTTGAAATAAGCAAGAAATGGAATGATATATCTTTTACGAGAGAAGTGAGGAAAAATAAAATATCCGAGCTTTTAAGGGATTTAAATCCCTTACATCATGCAGGAAGAAAAAAATTCAAATGGACAAAATATGCAAGTTTGTAGAGAAGAAAATAGGAAAGCATGTAGATATTGGAAACCTCCATGTTTGAATTTTATATGGGAAAGAAGAAAGATGAAAATTTGGTTTTCAGTGAAGGATTTTCAAGCTCTGTCAGCATGAGAATGGATATTTATTTCATTCTAACATCAGACGTGTATATACATACATTTTATACAATTTATATTTCCATGAATTTGTTATAAAGGGGTAAGGAATTCGTATTCGATGTGGAAATAAATATTGGGACGATTCTAGGAGAAATTTAACCTTGAGGACCACATGGTGAATTTGCAGTGTTACATTACAGCGAATCAAGTTTCGAAAACCGTATATGACGCGAACGAAGTTTGAATATTTTTCCAAGTTTTTCATGTTCATTATATCAGGCTAATTTATGTATTGAAAACAAATTTTATCAATGCATGCAAATAATTTTATTTGTTTCTGAGTTATTTTCATGCATTTTCAATAACGTATTTGAAAACGGTGAGTTTTTAAAATAATTATGTGCATTGTTATACATATATAACAACAAGTTTCTCAATACTCAGAAATTGTTGGGTATATTTTTGAAGAAATCATTACAACTTCCATAGTATCATGCCGTATTACGCATAAAAATCCTTCATATAGATGTTTTGATTTTATTTATGCTAAAGAATGATCTCTGTTATTAAAGATCATCTCAGCAGAAGTCACGTGAAGTTCATTGAAGTAAGAAATTCCAGTTGAAATCATTTGAATAGAGGTCTATACGAATTCTTCTTGGTCGAAGCCTTGTTGAACTCATCTGAGTAAAATTTTAGTTTAATTCATTTGCCTAGGGAAATTCGCGTGAGTAAATGTTGAATTGCGCAAAGATATAGATGAATTCATATGAGTTAAGGTTCAGCGAGATTAATCTGAGTACAGGTCTAAGTGAATTTCCTCTGAGTCAGTCTTGTGTGAATAATCTGAGCAAAAATACTAAATTCAACTTAGCATAAGTCTAGTTGAATTCATCTGAGTAAAATTTTACTCGATTCATCTGAGTGAATGCTAGAAAAATTTATCTCCAAGTAAAAGTCTAAAAGAACTTATGTGAATGAAAATCTAATTGATTCGTCTCAATAATTGAATTAATCCGAGTGTAAGAATGTCAGTAATTCTCAACCATTTGTCACCAGCAGCTCCCTAGTATAGTTTGATAGAAATTTTTCCGAATAAGAACCAGTTCAAAGCATAAATTGGCACACAAATGAAGATCTACAGTTCGTCACGACGCACACTCTGATCGAGGTTTGATCAGTTGACTTCAGCTCTCACGGACCCAAGACAAGGCGGGTGAAATTCATACACGAAATAATAAATTGAGAAATTTTACAAAGATAAGAGGACATCATTTAATTAATTTGGCGTTTCCCAGATTGATGAGGCTGAGTGACGACTTACAAATAGCCTTTTTGATTCCTTGTGAAGAAGAAAGACAATTTTGTACATGCGTAAAGCATGAGTGTGTGTAAATTAAACATAAATCAAGTCCAGCATCATGTCCAAAGTACAAATGCAGTATACGGTCCGAAAGATCACAATTAGGGGAAAAAGTAAAATATTCAATGTGTTTAAAAAAAATCGTTGGTAGACAAAAACCATACAACAGATATAAGATATAGAGATAACACGTACGGATACAAGGATGATTACTAGAGCCCGGATTATATGTAAATGCATATGTGCATATTCATTTGCATATTTTGACCATTAATGCATATTAATGCATAAAATTGAAGGATTTTCAGAATAAGTGCGTATTTTTGGAAGTTTATTTAAGCGTAATCACTTTTTTATGATTTTTCAAGTAAAATAGGTTTCAGTTGCTAATAATGCAGTAAAGCCTCTCTTTTGCGTTCTCCGGATAAAAAAATTTCGTTCGTAAAAGAGGGGTGGCCTTTGACCAGGGATTTGAAATGTATACTTCTAATATACAAGGGGAAATATTAGTTGGCCGTAAAAGAAGGGTGACCGCATTTGACAGGTCTCCGTTAAGAGGGGGGTGGGGTTTACTATTATTTTTATAATATCGGTTTTTCTGTCGCAGGTGGAATTTAGTGAATTATTAGAGATGTTCGTATTTTCCAAATATCAAGTATTCAATTATTAAGGCTATTTCTGGAGATATGTCAAAAGCGTTCAATTTTTTCAGAAATAGTGTTGAAATTCTTTTGTTACTGGTATTTCGTTACTGAGCAGCTACAACAAACTAGAAATTAAAAATGTGTAGAAGTTTTTTGCATGTGCAGGTATATGTGGGGATATTTTTTGTAAATCAAATATGCACTAAGAAATAGAAAATATTCATTTTTAAACTTTTTCATAATTTTTTTAGTGTATATTTTGAGTTTTAATGCATATTTGGACATTTTTGAGTGCATATTTTGGTATTTATAAGTGCATATTTTCAGAGCATATTTCGTCACTTTTTAATGCATATAATCCGGACTCTAATGATTACAATGTACCAGTCGCAAAGCAGATAAAGTGGAATATAGTAGGATGACATACACAAAACAATAGAAATGCACAAGATCAATTTATCTTTTTTTGCAATTTATTCATTTTTTTCTATTTTTTTAAAAATTTGTTCTTTTCTTCGTATTCCTTTTTTTTCTAATTTTTTCTCGAAAATATTTATAACAATCAGTAGAGTGTCCGGTCAGTGTGTGATACCTTTTTTGGCCTTCGGAATATTGTTCTCTGCAATGGGTCGTAATCAACTATCTCGTTGAGATGACCATATTCAGAGTTCTGTAGTTTGTCACAGTGGGTCGTAGATAGCACCTTGAATAGTCCGGTATTCAAGTTTACAAATGTAAATTATATTATTTCAAGCATTTTTTAAAAGTAATATTGATTACTATTTGTACCTTTATAAGCAGTTAACCATGTAAAAAATTTATCTCAAAATATTTTTTAATTAACAATTAAGAACACACTTTCATTTCTGATAGTTTGATTTGAAATTTCAAATTTTTATGATCGCTGCTGACATTGGAAATGTATATATACATACATCATGGCAGTTTCATTGTGACATATAGGTACCGTCACAGCTATGATAATAAAGAAACACAAGTAATATGTGTATTCTTGAAATTCTTCTATAAAAATGTGTAATTCTAGAATTTGAATATTTCGTATCATGGAAAAGTGTTCTGAAAGTTTGAAAATTCCATATTATAAGCTACGAAAATTGTTTAAATCACGAACGTAACGGCAGTGAAAATGCGGGAAGTACAGCACATGTTTTTCCTTTAAAGAGGGAGCAGGCAGACCCGCAACACGAAAATTGTTATGGTACTCACACAGCGGCCACCCAAAAATATAGTGTTATCAAATACAGCAAACTTCATTGATGATTTCAACTGTAATTTTAAAACATTCCACAAATATCTCCTAATGCCAACGACAAGAATAGAGTAGGTTGTGCAAAGCAGTGTTTCTCAACCGCCGATCCCTGACCTCATTCATACCGGGCCGCGAATGATCAGCCGTTTCATTTTTCCTCATCATTCATTTGCCGTTGATCTTGCGTTTGACTGAGCCTTCCACTCACAAAAATGAATGAAACTGGGCCGTGGACTTACCAAGGTTGAGAACCACTGGTGTAAAGGATACACGTACCATACACGTGTTTCCGTAAATCATCTGAGGTAAAACTATGTAGTCCTAGCCTTTGGTATTTAAGGAACGTGTGTGATGGAAAACTGTGCAAAACTGGTGGACTGTTCAGGCGTCCTAATGAGAAAATGGCCTAATAAAAAGACGAAAATGAATCTGCTCAGTCTCGAACTGCACAGGCCGACCGGAGTGGGTTTCCAGCTGCGTCAGTCCAGTCTGACTGAAGCAGCAGTTCAGTAAACATGAGCGGGAAATTTGTGGAAGAATTTAAGTTGTGTAAATTTGAAATATTCGTGGCTTCTGACAGTTGCCAGAGATCCGTGGGCCCGCACGGGTGAGGCTGACAGGGCACCAGCCCTGGGGCTGGATAGAAACTGGCTTCCTATAGCCCATGAAAAGTCAGTCTTGGGGCCACTAGGTATCGGCCTAGGGTCCCTGTTCCCGAGTGGCGCAGTGGTAAGATTATCGTCTATCACCATCAAGGCTACTATCACGGAAAAACATGGCTAGCAAGTTATTTTGCCCTACAGAACCTGAGGTGACCAGCGATATAGATGGCATCTGCACCACTGACACAACTCGATCAGTAGTAAATTGCTGTACAGCGGTATAGTCGGATTTTGTGTATGATTAAGTAGTAATCGCCTAGGGTTCTTTCTCTAATATGTAGGAGTCATTCGGAAATCTCAATGCCACCGCAAGTCCTAGTGAAGTAAAATACGTAGTCATTTGCAAGTGAGTATCCAGCTTCACCCTGGAGAGGCCATATATTGGATTTGTCTGATTAAAAATATAAATTTTTCTGAGTAAAAATATTATTCAAATAGTGTGAGTAAAAATCTAATTAAATTTTTGTGAATAAAATTTTGTGTGAGTAAAATTCTAGTTGAATTTTTCAGTGTAAAAATCTAATTGAATTTGTCCTAGTAAAAACCTAATAAAACTTTTGTCAGTAAAACTTTGTGTGAGTAAAATCGAATAGAATTTTTCTGTAAAAATTCTAATTAAATATTTGTTGTGAGTAAGAATTTAATTAAATTTTTGTGAATAAAAATCTATATACATTTTTCTGTGCAAAATGTAATTGAATGTGAGTAAGAATCTAATTGAATTTGAGTAAGAATCTAATTGAATTTGAGTAAGTATCTAATTGAATTTGAGTAAGAATCTAATTTAATATGAGTAAGAATCTAATTGAATATGAGTAAGAATCTAATGTGTAATTCATCTGAATTATTGAATTAAAAGCCTAGGTGAATCCCCATCTGAGTAAAACTCTTGTGAGAATTACGTAAGCAAAAGTATAAAATTCACCTCAGTAAAATTTTAATTGCATTCATCCGATTGAAAGGCTAAGAAAATTCATCCAAATAAAAGTTTAATTGAATTTATCTGAGTAAAAAGTCTATTAGAATTTCTGATAAAATCCATGAGCCACGTTGACCCGTCACGTGGAACCATGTGTAATTCAGATTTTAGTTTCTGTTGATTCTCGTATAACATTTTTTTCCCCACTCCTATGTTATCCTTTCTCGTAATGCAATACAATGACACTGTCCCTGACTCGTGAAGAACTATCACTCATGTCTGTTTGGAACTTGGTGTTAATTAGACGCGTGCCAGAAGCGATTAATAAACGCGATTGCCTCGTATGCTAATTCGAAGACGCGCAGTTTGTTCGAGCGTATCTTCCAAGATACGCACCAGGCCGTCTGTCTACGAGAGTACGACAGAGTGTGAGGAAAAGGGATTCAGATGTAACACCCCCCCCCCTCCTATTCCTTCAGTAAAACTACAGCAAACCCCCCCCCCCCACATTCCGATTCCTTATCTGATGCAGTGATGGAGATTAATGTTTACTTACGGTATCTGCTTCCCTGATTTAATTGCCGCATCTGTCTTCCTTTAAGAAAAGCAGTTCCCTTGAATGGCAAGGACATTGCTCTAGAAATGGCCGACCGAACGTTATTCGGGCCATTTCCCGAGTCACGACATCCACCTTCTTTGCCGAATGCTCGAGGGAGTGGTTAACGGCCCTTTGCGCCATCTTCGTTCCAGAAAATAAACACGGGGTTAACTTTATATTATGGGGAATCTATATTTGTGAGCTCATTTTACTTACAAGTTGATTTTGTTAGTTTCGGGTAAACAATGGGAAATTATCCGGTTCCTCTGTGGTTAATGGAGACTATACATGGACGGGGAATACAAAAGTACACGAAAGTTCTACCGTGTTGTTTCGCCTAATACCCATTGGGATAATTGTACAGGGTATGCCAAAACTAGCGGGCCTCCATTCGAAAATAAGAAGGATTGTAAGGGAAAAAGAAATACATTTATTGCATTGTTTTAAGATTAGTTAGAAAATTTCGCAACTGCTGATGTTGCTGTCTGAAAAATTAGACTGATATTTTCTAAATATTCTCGGTTTGCAGCACAAACGATGGTGTAATCTCGAATCAAAATTTCCAGAAACCCATGCAAATATCTCAGGTTTTTCATATACACTCATGTCCATAAATTAAGGATAATTCAGAATCACACGGAAATCGAAATCTAAAGTAAAAATTTCACCTGTAGAATTATCACACACATCCACAAGAAAAATATGCAATTTTCAGGAAGCCACCAGATGATGCCGATGGTACATCACAATGACGAGAGTGTAAGCGGGGGGGGGGGGGGTATATAAGGAATGGTGGCAAAGAATTAAAATTGCTCACAAGAGTTCTGTAAGGCGCTTAGTGCCATAAGCGAATAGTTATGACACAGAGGACGCATGTGGATGATTTTTTACGTGGTAGAATTGTCGGCCCCCTGACATTTGGAAAACGTCGTATTTTGGTTTCTTCCCCCATACTGTAGCGTCATCTGCTGCAAAATTTATAACTAATTTTAAAATTCTGTCTGAATGAAAAACGTATTGTTTACTCAAGGAAGACGTAATAAACGGTGCAACTCTATCGCTTCCCGCTCTTTTATTTCTTCATTTTTCAAATGAGCTCGTCAGTTTTGAAACACACAGTATTTGCAATATTTACAAGTAATTATCACGAATTATCATTACTTCCTAAACATCTGAATAATCTTAATAGAATTATGTAAACGTTTTCTATTTTACGTTATAGCAGCACTATGGAAACAAAAGTTAAATATAAAACGAAAATTAATGTTACAGGTATTTTATTCTCGACGAATAAATGGTCAGAACTGATGAGTAGCCATTTTCTTTACTACATTTGGAATTTTATATGTGCCGCTTCAATAGAAGTCGATATATTACGCGGATTATGAGTTCATTAAGGACAAGTAGAATCAGCATAAATCCATAATAAATGGCTAAAGTTCTCTAGTCAATGAATCCTGAAGTAAAATCTCATTCTGGTATAGACTTGAAATTATCGATTGAGCCAACTTCAGCATTTCTACATTTATGCTCCATGAATGAGTTAATATGGGAGATGGAATTTAGAATCAAAAGAGTTTAAAAACAACTTTTTTCATAAAGAAAGTATATTTTTAGCATTATAAATACTTTTTTTCCGTGTTAAATGCCACAACTGGGGTTTTCTTTCTTTCCTTATTTTTTAAATTGGTTATCATGAATAAAATTTTAGATAAGTTATATAATTATGAGTGTCGCTGAAAAAAGTAGCCGAGCTGAATTTTTCTGTGCGTGAACCAATGAAGCTATGGAGGTGTTGTTCGGTGTACATGCGTACGTAATCCTAGTGCGAATGCTTGAATTTTTCCCCTGCCTGCAGAAGCTGCCAGTCACCGGCAGACAGCCGATGAGTGAGGAAGTAGCAAGTCAGCACCGTCGAATTTTTGTTTTTGACGAAATAGCAGGAAGAACTTAAACATCGTTACTACATTAATCGTGATGGAGCTGTCATTTGCGAAGCAGAACCTAATCTCTTGATAGTACTCTTTCGTAATGGTTCCGCGGTGCGTACTCTTGATGAACCACACCACTGGAGTAGAAAAAAGCGGTCAGCATGACTTTCATATTGCATCTTCTGAAGACTAATAAATCGTAAGTCAAAATGAAATGAACGAATCCAGTGCTAATGATCGGCTCGTCTGCAAGTTCTGTGATCCTAATCCGATGACCCTGCGTCACCCCAGTCCTTGCTTGGCCAATAACGATCTTATTTTTGGACGATGAGGGCCTACCAGGAAATGATTCACTCTCCATTGATGTGCGGCGATCTTTGAAGCGGTTGTACCACTCCTTTATCGGTGTAGTGCCCATTTGTTCTTCTCCGAAAGCCTGCGCAATCTTACGGACTGCTTTCACTCGGGAATCACCAAACTTCACACAGAGTTAAATGCAGTTCTGCTGTTAAAGTTTTTCCTGTCATTTTGTCCAAAAAAGAAATGTGTCGACGCTCGCTTAATCTTCCTTAATCCTGTTCTGCAAGCAGGTGAAAATTTAAGCATGCGCCAAATCACGTCTCCCTAGCTTCGTTGGTATATTCACAAAAATTTATGGTCGGATACTTTTTTAATAAACCTCGTGTGATACGGACCATGAGAAAAACGTTTTTCTTCAGTAAAAATTTTGGTATATGCGATTCAAACTTTAATGCCAAAAATGTTTGTTAGTATTATAATATTCTTTTAGTTATAGGTGTAGTAACTTTTGATTTTCATCTGCAGTGCCTCCCAAAGAAACCGTCATATTAGACGAGGATGGCCAAGAGCTGTCGGGAATCGTCGGTCCTTACGACGAAGGAGCAGAACTTGCGTTGTCATGCGAATCACTCGGAGGTATTACACAGTGGTCAACTCCAATATTTTTGTATTTAAAGCTGTGTCAATAACGCTGTTAGCATTTGATCCTGCTAGAGATATGAGTCAGTAGTTTATAGGAGCCCCTAGAGGACATCCAAAAATCGCTCAAAAATCTCAAAATCATGCGTTGAATGATTTTGGGGTGTCCACTAGGGGTTTCTGTATACAACTTGTGTTATCACCTGTAAGAAACACACAATTATTTATTTTCAGTTTTTTTTATTCACCCTTTCAACAGCAGAAATCACTAAATTCGATGTGAAATGTCATATTTTTATTTTATGAAGTGGTTTCACTCTTCCAATTTATAACGGTCGCAAAGTTAGGATAAATGGGGAATGTGTTTTATTGAGAAATCAGCTTTACAAAACATCTAGGGCTTCACAATAAAAGACTTTTAAGAAGGCAATATATCTCATCAATACTAGAGAGAGAGAGTAAAATGTGCCTTTTATGACTTAGATAAACAATCAAATAAACATAATACGTGATAGTATAACCAGGTCAATAAAATTGTTATCCACCAATTACACATTTATAAAATTTATAAAATTGTCACCGCTTTCTTATTCTTTTTTGGGTGCTGAATAATACTAATTATAAATTCCTATTAGCCAAATGACGGAATATTTAACTATGACCTCTTGACACTTCTCAGAAATGCAATAAAAGCCCGGTAATTATATTTAAGTTGTGGTGAATATGATAAATTCGGTCATTATGCATAATCGCCGAGCATTTTTGTAAGTTTCATAAACCTCCCTAAGTTTATCACTTTTACCGGTGATTATGCATAATACCCAAGCATCGTTGAAAAATTTAATAAGCACTAAAACTTATCACTTTTATCGGTGATTACCAAACTTTTCACTTTTATCGGTGATTACCAAACTTTTCACTTTTATCGGTGATTACCAAACTTTTCACTTTTATCGGTGATTACCAAACTTTTCACTTTTATCGGTGATTACCAAACTTTTCACTTTTATCGGTGATTACCAAACTTTTCACTTTTATCGATGCTACCCAAGCGTCGTATCTTTGGTATAAACATGATAAGTCTCGTACTGTATGATATATTATACATGATCATTCATATGCGTGTATTGTGCATTATACCGGGATATTATCGTAAAATTTGTTATCAGTACATTGCGTTCTGACTGTCTCACATGTATCGGACTCATTTGGATATTTTTTTTCATATTTACTAAATTCACCATTTACACCAGGGATTTGATAATGGATTACACTAACTTTATTATGCATATTCGCAGATAAAGGCGATAAATTTCAAATATTCAAATTTACCACGTATGCTTGGGTATTATGCATAATCACCGGAAAAAGTGAAAAATTTATGAAACTTATCTAGACGATTGGTAAATACGCATAATAACCAGTTAATACGTGTAATGACCGATTTACCATAAATATTAACCGTAACACATGTACTTTTTTAACAATGTATATAAATACCCCTATGAAAAAGAACGAAAAAAACCAGGGATTTCAATTTTGAAAGTATTTATGAAAATCTCAAAACGATCAGAATTTTTTCGATATTCCAAATGGAAATTTCTGATAGAAATAAGCATTAAAGTCATCTGGCTAAGACTGCATATACCGTCTCTCATGCGGATTTTCGGTCTTTATTACGTGGATATGACGGAATAATTCGTCATACATCTGCTGCCACGTCATCCTTCAACTTTATTACCTCACCAGTAGTGTTTAACAATCATATTTCAAGTTCCAGGGTTATTATTACTACGGTATTATCTTCGCAATACTTTGCAAAGCTGCATCCTGAAGCTTTTTGTTTTGTTATGTTCTATCTTATAATTAGTAACACGTACAAGAAAAAATACAAGATTTACATGCCACTTTGGTGAAATATTTCCCTGCATTCATTTTGAACAAAAAACCATGCTTGTCATTGTATTTAATTAATTAGGTATTCAACATTTCTATTCAGAAAACTAAAGTTTTACTGATTATCTTTTATTATTGTTATTTTCATGAATTTAAATATGCAGCAAAAAACATCAGTTTCAATGGGGTTTTTTATGAAAAATTCGAACAAAAAATATATTTTAATAGATTCAAACTTCTATAAAAAAAAAAGGACAAAAAAAGGAAAAAGCGTGCGCATCTGTCATAAAAAGGGGAAACGCGAGTATCACACGGAGAAATTAATTGGCCTGATGACTGGGTAAGACGTCACTCTTTGTCACTGCAAATAGGCCGATTGCATATAATTCGAATCTTTAACAGGAATTCATAGAAGACTCTCAATCAATATCCGTCTCATTATGACGCTCACGGCCGGGAAATTACTATATTCTTCCAGTCAATTGAGACATACAAATATATACGTGGAGAGAATGGAAATGAATTAGACACCGTAGGTATCGGAATCAGCTTTTCTTCTCCTTTTAGCCCTCATTTCTATCCTAGTAACGTGCACGGACGATAGATAGAAAGAGGGAGAGAGAGGGAGAGAGGAGTTACACAGGGCGATGCTTATCTGCCAGACTGCGTCCATCTCCCAAACGTGTCCCATTAAGACCAGGGTCTCAGTCCCAATCAAGCTGCTGTCACAGTCAGATGGCTCTTAGTACTCCAGGGACCTGTCAGCTGTCCTTCCGCGCCACTTAAGGGTTTCTTGGAGGCGGATGTGGTCAAGGAACTTTCTTCTACATCTTGCTCTTTGCTTTGGTTTGTTTTTTCTTTTCTTTTCTCTCTTGTCCTATCTCTTTTATCTTTTCTTGCTCTTTCTGTCTGCTTCTCCTTGGAACTTATTCTTCTTGCAATCGCAGACTTTCTTTTGCCTTAGGCCAAGGTAAAACTTCGGTTTGTTTTTGTCCGTTTTCAGCTTTTATCCACACATCTTCACTTCTGAGTTCTGTTTTTATCCCTACACATCTCTATGTGTTTGTTGTTCTAGTAAAAATGCGTCAAATGCGGATATTGTGAAACAACACTCGCGCTTGCTTATCAACCATGCGTGAATCAACCATGTTGTTTTGTAAATAGCCGGATTCGTGAATTCGTCTTATCAATAGTTTCTCTCGAAATATTCAATTCTGTTCTATTTTACTAGCTGAGTGATTTTGTCGGGAAGTTAAGTCTTCGTATTTTTCTGTTGTCACATAAACTGGTAACGCCGGGTCTTCAAGGTCTCCATTTCGGTTTATAATGCTCACGATATGCTAGCATTCTACAGATGTCTCGTTTAGATCGATATAATCCAATAGAAGTTTGAGAAACAGATTCATTCCCCCCGTGACTTCAGTATCTATATTCTCTATACTTCCTTATCCGAGAACTGAGCGAATTTTGGCATAGTATTTGGCTCACGTAAACAGTCAAGGCTTATGTAACAACAAATGAGAAACGTCCATTTGTGAAGTAAGTATAAGCGGCATATTGAAATTTACATGAGTTTGATTCTGTGTCTCTATACTTTCAAGCAAAAGAACTTAAAAACGGATTTTCAAACCTGGTAGTCAGTGAATATGTCGATAGTCTTAGCACTCATGGTATGTTTGGAAGCGGTTGTAGCGATAACGTTATTCTCCCGAAAGTAGGAGAGGTTTGGACAGAGAAAACAAAATTAGCATTTTTATCGATGGAGGGCCCTGCAGAAAAGC
Source organism: Pholcus phalangioides (assembly GCF_987345545.1). NCBI lineage: Eukaryota > Metazoa > Arthropoda > Arachnida > Araneae > Pholcidae > Pholcus > Pholcus phalangioides. The sequence continues at coordinate 32,315,438 of NW_028301597.1, forward strand.
AAATCACTGGAAATATGCATATCAGAGTCCTATCCTATGCAGGAAGTGTGATTATTTATTTACACCATATATTAACACCTGTTACTGGCACTTACATAAGGTTTTCAGTGTGATGATGACTGATAGATAAAGCACTGTCGGTGAAATTGTTTTTCCTCAGACTTGAATAGACGGCATAGGCTCTACGATAGCTCTACGAAGCTCTACGAATATTTAGGACACAAAACACTTGAAGAGAGGTTCAAGTCCAATTACTCCTACCGTACTGGTTTCTCTCGCCCTCTAACGTTAGAAATATTAACTTTTTTTTTAGCAGAATAAAAGTCTCCTTTCGTGGGAAAACTTTTTCCCCAAACCGCAATCAGGTATACCAATCCCTTAAGAATTTTTAAGCTATTTACGAATTTATGGGACACCGTGTACATTATCCTGGATAATAAATGAATCCGTTGAGCACGTGATAGAATTTTAATTGTATAGGCTACCTAAGTAATTAATTAACGTGTAGGCTATTTCTGCAAATCTTTTATTTCCGTACCGCATACGTATTATCATAATTTGTTTGTGAAGCTGCCACCTATCTCGTTTCAAATTTTCTGGTGACTTGATACAGTTCGAAAATGGCATAGGCCATTTAAACGGATATTAGGAGCGAAATGAACTTTGCCGCTGACATTAATTCTAGTTTTGTTGCAGGCAATCCTCCTCCGACTGTCACGTGGTGGCGAGCTTCGACATTGCTGGATGACACATTCCAGCTAATGTCGGACGGCGTCGTGAGAAATGACTTGCTTGTCGAAGAACTCAAGCGAACTGATCTTATGTCAGTGCTTACCTGCAACGCCAACAATAACAATGTCACCGTAGCCATTACCGCATCAGTGAAACTAGACTTGAATCGTAAGTTTATATTCGAAATATATTGAAGAGAGAAAAGTAAAATATTATTTTTCTAATTTGGATATTCGTTTCTACTTTCTTACGAAGTAAAATAAATATTTTGAATTTAATAATGTGCGATAGATTGATTTGTTTCAACTACATGTAGCACTTATATTCGATACATGGAAAATGATTACTGAAATTTTGCGGCAAACATGCAAATATAATAAATGATATTAGGACTTATGGCATAAAATTTACACTGATGTGTAAAATGGCAATAAATGATCTTTGATATCATACGAAAAAAAATAATTTTGGTGCTGCAACATCGCGTGTCAATTTTACTTGTACAAATGTATTGTTTTCATTTGATAGGAAGCAGCAGGATTCACAGCGCCCCGCTTTTAATAGCATTGTAATCAATGCTGCTATCTCCAAAACTACCCTTGAAAACAAAGTAACTGCTCATGAAATTTACACCAGCTTGCGGCGTAAAAACATTTTTTTTCAGTATTATTTCATAAATCGTTCACTTCAATGCTTCACACTGGTTTTAAATCACTAAAAAATTTTCCATTTACAACTATGGCGCATAGGTTTGTTTTGATTTGAAAGATGGCAGCAAAAACAACCTCTGCGCCCGAGTGGTGCGTGTCTTCCACCATGAAGGTTACCGTCAAGTTCCATCGGTTCGAATCCGGAGGAGAACATCAGAAACAAGATCTTTACCTACCGATCCTGAGTTGACCACCGATAGATGACGCCTTCTCTCTCCACCCAGCTTCGTTGGTCGAGAATTGCCGTAAGGCGATAAACGAACGTAGTTGGTGTGGGTCAAGCAGCAAAAAATCTCGGCTCAATATTTCTCGGATGTTTATTTTTTTTTAATCGAATACATACATACACACATAATCAGAAAAAAGTACAAAAACGCAGAGAACGTCGAAACCAAAGAAAACATAGATAATCAATAATAGAGTTTTACCCATTAAAGACGACTTTGATTCTTAGAAAGAAAGAAAAACTCTGAGTGTGGAACTAAAATGTCGAATGACAAATTTTCTTACCAGCCGGCGCCAATTGGTTGTTATGAAATATAATAAATCAGAAAGTAGGAAATGTTTGCTTGTATTATTCATTTTTTGCAGGTATATTTCTTATTTATGCTGGTCCACTTAATTTCTGACCCAAATTTTACAGGACCGCACGTATTAGGAGGTTGAAGAAAACTGTTATGGGACTTTTCCGAACTGTATTTATATAATGAAGTGTGTAAAATCTCGGATATATTATAAATTTCAAGAAATATATTCATAATCAAATTATAATTGATAAAACTTAATATACTAACTTTATACGGTCGTATTCACCGACACAGTATAAACTAAAATCGCAGGTTAAACGATTAGCGATCGACACGGATTGGTTAAAATCCTGAATTTAACCAACCCGTTTCAATCTTCATTCCTTTCACCGGTGATTGTAGTTTGAACTGTGTTGATGAATACGGCCGTAAGACTTCAAGTATCATATCGGTAAGTACCGTATAATAAGGGGGAACTTAACAAGATACCTCTCATATGTCAATATTTGCTGCAGATTGCATGTGCAAACACACTTTATGAATACATATTTGTTATGTCTTTTCCGTTTTAAACTTCAGCCCCCATTCCTGAATATATATAGGAATACTTCACTAAGAATTATGAATACTACGAGTAAGTACGAAAATAGAAACTCCCATTCTATGTACCATCCTAATATACAGCCTATCTTTAATTTAAACTTTTATTTTTGGTAGAATTGAAAAAGTTGAAACAGAATTAAATAATAAATTCATTAAATTTTCAATTATATGTAAAAACATATTATTAGTGGTCAATCCGATAATGGAATCAATGTTAATACAACTTGGCAAAACGGGAAAACTTCTTAAAATTAATTTTTTTTCTTTAACTGTGACGGTATGTATATATTCGAAATATTGTTTTCTTTTCGATTCTCCATTATCTATATATAACCTATTGCTTTTTTTTGATCCGAATCGCAGTGAAACCGCTGGAAGCGAGAATAATATCTCCCAGGAGAACATTATCTGCAGGCAAGCGTGCTGAGATCGAGTGCATCGCCAAGGGATCGAGACCGAGCGCCTCGATAACTTGGTGGCTGGGATCAACGCAGTTGCTCAACACGACAGAGAATTCCTCACGGGATCGCAACCAAACCATCAGCCTCCTCAATTTTTGGCCATCGGGAGAGGACAACGCTAAGTTTCTAGTCTGCAGGGCCGAAAATCCTAGACTTCCGGGACAGAACGTGGAAGATGGATGGACTCTGAACGTCTCCTGTAAGCATTGACTTTAAAAGTAATCACAGCCGGGTATAAATGAAACAAATCATTGAAAATCAAAATAAATGAAACGATCAATGCAATTACTACAGTGTTTTCCAAAAGAAAATAAGACCCGGTCTTATATTCGTTTTTCCTCTAAAATATGGGTCAGGGCTTACTATTAGCCGATTATTTTTATTGCGCATAAAAATACATTTATGGGATGTTACGATCACTGAAGTCGATTTTTTTTAAAAATCACTTTAAAAATACTTTATTCAATGACAAACGAAATGCGAAAAAAATCGTGTCAATCGATTAATTGTTTTTTTCCAAAAATGAAGAAAATATTAACGAAGTATAGTTTGAATGTACACAAGAAAAACGCGTTGCACGAGATTTTCTCAGATTCCAGTTTTTTTAGTTCATCCGTAAGATTAAAAAAACTGATATATCAAAAATACGAAATATTTCAAAAATGTTCTTTAAACATGTGTCAGTGAAATGAGCCTCAAACTTTGGGATCTCACTATTCATTAGCATTTCGCGAATTTTTAAACTTTGGAAAAATATATATTAATTTTACACAAATCTGAAAATTCAAAATTGTTTATAAATACTTCTCAATGCCAAATCTAAGATGCACTTTACTAACACGTGTCGAATAAACAAATCTGCATAATCTCAAATTTTTTTGGTGCAGTAGTTCTTTTTTTTCTTAAATCTTACGGATGAGCTCAAAAACTGCAATCTGAGAAAATTGCGTTCAAAGAGTTTTTTTTCTCCCTTATATACATTAACACTATAATTCATTAATTTTAAGAGAGAAAATTAATCGATAGATAAGAATTTTTTTTGAATTTCGAAAGAAATAAATTTTTTTTTCATTCAAAGTCATTTTCGGCAAATTGACTTCAGGGGTCGTGGCACTCTTTGAATAGAACGGTTAGTTAAAAAAAAATATTAAATGCACAGGAAAGAAAAATCTTATTTTTTAATTTGCCAAAGAGATTAGGATCAGTTTTCGAACATCTATGAGAGAATCGATTGCAAAGTGAAACATTGGGATGAAGAAAAAAAATCCCAGTCCATCCCCCTTTTCCTGAGTAATTTCGAAATTTTTTGTAGGGATTTTTTTTTTTTTTTTAATTCTTTACGCGGATGAGCTCAAACACTTGCAATCTGAGAAAATTCCAATCAATGTAATTTTTCTTGGATACATTTACACTATAATTCAGGAGTTCTCCGCGGCACGCTGGTGCGCCACCAAACTTTGTCAGAGGCGCCACGGAGCGGTGAACATGGCAAAGGTTTTTCGAAAATATTCTTTGTTAAACAGCTCTTGGGAGCCGGCGGAACTCGCGGATAAGCATTGGATAGGGGAAAGGGGCACCTCCGGTGGAAAAAATTTAAGAACCCCTGCTATAATTCATTGTTTCTTCCTATTATTTTGAAAGAAAAAATTAAACGATTGGCACGAAGTTTGTTGCATTTGATTAGCAATTGAATGAAATATGTTTTTGAAATCGTTTTTGAAAAACCGACTTCAAGGGGTCGTGGTTATTGCCGCCTTATTCAGGGGTTCATTCATTTGTAGGGTAGATTTGATAAACATTCCACGGTAATTTCTCTTTCCAATTCCCATTTCAAAATGGTCAAAAAATCTGTCTCGTCTCAACACCAACATTGACTCTCTGACAAATTGGTTTTCTATTGTTAATTTGGCCCATACGCTAGCATATCATATGCTTACTCTTCTAAGTGTTAAGACAGTCCTGTCTCCAATAACTTGTTCATTAGGCCTACAATTCCATGATAGGCTGCATGAACACCAGAATTTTGCCGCCGGACTTATCCCGTTGCCGAGATCTCTATCAGCCCGGCTTCGTAACAATATCTGGAAACGGGCTATCATTCTATCGGGAATCCTTACTCTCGTGACCATTTATCATCTAAACTGATATCCCATCTACCACTTGGGTATTTACAAATAATTAATGAAAAAATTGATATATTGTCATTTATTCATAGGCGGAGACACGGGAGAGGGTGTCCCACCCCCAGCGTCAAAGGTGGAGTCGACTGATCCAAAGTATGCGTGTATATATAAATTTACACCATCATCATCGTGGCCTCCTCCCCCAGCAATAAAAGCCGTGCCCCCCCCCCCGTAGACTTCCAAGTATATTTCCGCCTGTGTATTTATTCTTAGTATAAATGTCAATCGTGCTATTGACATTATGTGAGCACCCTCGATAAGACAAAAGACAGGTAATGAAAGGATAATATGCAAAGAAAAAAGAAAATGGTCGAATAATGAAACACATATGCTCATATAAATCATGCCGCCTGGCAGTCAAGTGGCTAGGTAGCTAGCCTCTGACTGTACAGGTCTGGGTTCGGGCATGGGTAACTAATACTTAGAATACGTCAGAGGATCACAAGTTACAAAAAAAGGCAATGCATTAGTCGCGCGTATCAGCAATCACAGAATATGCGTCCGTCTTGAAAACAATTTCAACTAGGGCTTAAGTTTTTGGTGCGGCTTACATTACGAGAATTATAAGAAATCCATCTAGGGCTTATTTTTTTCGTCAAGTCCTATTTTTGGGGTAATACATAGTACACAAGTCTAAATATTTCAAGATTTTCCTCGACTTGTGAACAATAAACACAATCGCGAATAAATGAAACAAAACCAATTAAACCTCTTCAATGAATGGCGATCAATGCAATTAACAGAATCCGTCTGGATATTTTTCAAGATTTCCCTTCCCTTAACAGTAAAAACAATTATTCAGCAGGAACTGCATGGTAATTGATTCTCACGTCTTTATATTCTAATGAATATGTAAATCATGCCAAAACAAACGTCATTTTTAATGTACCGATTACCATATACAATAGTAATTACATCGGAACAGTTATGTATTTTAATAATGCAAACATTTTTTCCAACTTTTTCCCTCCTCTTCTACGATATATTGAGAAAGAAAAAAAAATATATTTATACATGAATATTTTTCCTCTCGGAATGTCCAATCAAGGAGAAAAACAATCATATCGTATCTTTCGTGACACGAAATAATTCGCATCCAATTTTGCTGAGTCTTTATTAAAACAAAAGAAAAATAGATTATTGATTCTCATTTCCTTTTCTTAGTCACAAATTAATACTAAAAGAGTAAAATCCAAACGAGAAAAAAAATGAGAAAGACCCGCCTCAAGGAAATTACATGGGAAAGATATATTCATCTTGTTTTCTGCCAAAGCTCTTTGCTGTTTTACAAATGCCCATGCCAGCCGTAAGTACGGCTTTTGCACAGCGATGCATAAAATTCCTCCGATATATTCTCTCTCTCCTCGCCTTCCCCCCTTCTCTTCCTTATACCGAATACTTAATGATACTTCTCCAGTAAAGTTCCAGGACCCGGTCCCCGTCTTTACCCTATATGCATATAACTTCTGGTTCTCCAAAATGCTTACGGATCCGCATCTTCTCGCTCTCTTCCGCCATCATTGCCGATTCCGAGTCCCGGAGAGCTCCAGAAAGTGGGGTGGGATTGGGTAAAGGTCGGGGGGTGGGGTGGGTTTTATCATTGAGATGCGGAAAACGGTCATGAATTGCAAATTTCCAAATTCCTACAGCGCCAGTCGCCACTTTAATTAAATATCAATTTTTCCGGTCGTGTAACCCTGAGCCTCCTCGTGACTCTTCATTCAGTCGTTGTTCTCTTTTTTCCCCCCTCTCAGTACACAATCTCTCTCTCTCTCTCTTCTCCAATGTCCGTACCCCCTTCTGAAAAATACCCTGGTACGGTATTCCTAAAAGTCTGATTCACTTAATGGACGACGGAAATCGTAAGACATGGAGGAGACTATTTGGTAATTCAAAAGTTAAAAAGGAAGGAGTGGAATTTTGTTTTCTTTAGCCGAAGTGTTTCATTTTGGAATTGACGTTCTTACAGATGTTCAGAAAATGATCCTAATCTTCGGCAAAAGAGAAAAATGATATTTTTTTTCTGTGTATTTAATTTTTTTTTTAAACTCACCGTTCTATTTAACCGTTAGGCTGAAGGAATAGCCGAAGAAAAGCTGCTCTTTTTGCGTTTCAGAGTGAAAAATATATAGATTTTCTTTGAATTGTCTTTCGTGAAAAATAGATTGCAATCTAACTCAGACTTGGAAATTGAGTATAATCGGGAAAATAAAAAAGTGTGGTTCAAAGAAAGAGTCTGGATTCTAACCCATAATCACCGACAAAATAGCGATTCGTTTAGGCAAGCACGGGTGTACAAGTAATCCTGAGAGAAAGCAGAGAAATGATACAAAAACTGCGTCTATATACAGAAACATAAAAGCTTATATATTTATTTTAACGTTTGCGGAGCGGTCGTTTCGAAACGGGACTGGCGGAACTGACTCAGGCCAAAGCTCATAACTGCTGACGCTGCCACGACATGGCGACTTTTGAAAGGATGACGTCACTCTCCGCTATCCATACAAAAGTTTTAACAACTGGCTGTTGCAAAGATGAATGTTTGGAAAGAGAGAAAATTCAACTGCCTTTGTGGGGAACCGAACCACGTCTCCTTCCTCTTTCCAAAATTCATCTTCCCAACAGCCAGTTGTTAAAAACCTCCGTATGTATAGAGGATAGTGACGTCATACTTCCATAAGTCGCCATCTGGTGGCAGCGTCAGCAATTGTCAGCTTGGCCTGAGTTAAGTCTGGCAGTTTATGCACGGTCCCTTTCAATGCACACGACCTCCATGGAAAGATTGAGAGATTCGTTGCCTTTGTAGTCTAGTGCGTTCTCCCGGAAAGTGAAAGGACGTGGGTTCAATTTCCCGCAAAGGCAGTTGAATTTTCTCTTTCCAAAAATTCATGTTCGCAACAGCCAGTTGTTAAAAACCTTTGTAAGTCAAGGACCTTATGGTTGTTGTTAATGATAATGTTGACTTTTTCGATGAGTGAGAGAGAGTATATTGTTCAGTGCTTTAAGAAGTATTTTTCCTCCAGTATTATTGTAGCTCCCAGTCCGACATGTTACAAATCTGAATTTTATTGGTTGCTTATGCATTATAGAATTTAACTGTGGAAAATAGAATGGAAAAGCGAGAAAATCATGTTTTGTTCCTAGTTTTTGTCAAATGCAAGAATTCGTTTTTTGATTATGTTAGAGCTATTGTTTATGAGAGCGTAAGTGTTGTTATCTGCATATTCCTGGATGGACGTCGGATTCTGTATTGCGCATATACTTGAAAGATTATTGTTGTTTGTTGGAGTTCTTGAGCTACCTAGAACGAGACACCTGTCAGCGGTTTAGCCTCGGACGATCCCTCCTCACCAATCCGAGCGAAACACCCTCATAATCCCCGTTTACATGTGCAATAATGCGGTAGCATTGGGAGTCCCAGCACCCATTTGACGACATTTTTCCCCTTTCTCGTGGGGAAAGAAATGGGGAGTAGGAATTGCCCTTTCTTTGTTGAGGATACTCGGGGAGTGTAGGAAACCTCCTTTCCCATAATCCATTACGCGGTGAATTGAACAGGGCGACCGACGTGACCTCTGACGACATTGAAAAGTGGGGTTGAAATGCCGATACATGTAAACGGGTATAGGTGAAAACCCTTGAAGTTGGTTTTAAACCCCTTTTTTCCCCATTTCCCATGTAAACGGGGCTATATACTCCAACTCGGACTAGTGCGGGACCAAGTTACCAGGGGCACTGCGAGGAGGTAGACTAACTGATTTGACCATCGGTAATATAGCACCATCCGACCGTGCTCCTAGATATAGGGTCAAGTACGATGTAAAGCAACAACTTAGGCGTCTCCTGATTACGTGAACTGCTAGCGTTGGAAAAACGTTGAAGAACAAATAAATTTACGTCGGAGACGGCTGTTTACACCAAAAAACCACCATCAGAAAAGATGAAAAATCTTTCCTATATTTTATTTAGAACATAATCATTTCATGTCTTTACTAAAAATCTCTCAAAACTATATATTATTTTTTTTATTGTAATACATGTATCCCTGTATACAAATAAGAATGTATAATCTCCTGATGTTTGGTTGGAAAACGTATGTGCATGATGTTGTTTCTCGTTTTTTTTTGTTCTCGTCTAAGACATACCACGAGTCACGCTAAGTCTAAGAGCCCACGGGAAACAACAGGCAACGACAGAAGGAAGCGACGTCTATTTCCTGTGCGACGTGAAGGCCAATCCCGCGGCATCCGACGTAGGTTGGATTTTCGAAGGGAGGACGTTGTATAATAACCCGTCATTCGGTTTCATCATCAGCAACAACTCGCTTCTACTCAAGAAAGTGCAGCGAGAGCACAGAGGGCGGTACCAGTGTCACGCTACCAATCCAGAAGGACGTGGAGAGAGCGAACACATATATTTAAAGATTATGTGTGAGTTATTTAACCGTGTAAAACTAATACTTCTGGCAATATATTATAAAGGAATAATTCATTGATACATCAAAAAAAAATTATTTTCACACGGTCTATTTTTATATCACAATAGCTTTAAATTTAAAGATATTTAAGTTACACTGCCTGGTCAAATAAAAACAAAGACATAACATATTTCTGCAACACTTACTGTTCAGTCCTTGAGAGGGAGTTTTGTGGTCTGGGTTGTTTGTGTTGTTCTACACTAGAATCATCAATACAGTAAAGTCTGCTGAGTAAGTATCAAAGTCTGATCGATGACCATATTTACATACAGCGTTGAACATTTTCTCTTCTTAAAGCAATGAAAAATTTCGCAATTACGATGACAATATATAGGGTGCATATCTAACAGCAAAACACTGGCGAACCGGTGACCCCAGAAGCATACTTCCAGTTTTAAAATAGGGTCCAAATAACCGTAGACCTCAGACACGTCATTCATATTGCAAGGTGTTGTAAAGTTATTAAAATTAAAATTAAAAATTAACTTTTTATAGAACAGAAACACCGGTCTTCCCTAAGGCCAAAATAAGGTTTTTAAGTGCGATATTCGCTGAGATATTTCAATTCGAGAAAACTCAGCTCATATTACTGTTCCTCCCTTTCTTTTTAGTGAATCTCAAAATGACACAAAATGACCAAAAATTAATGTTCCAGTTTGGCTCTTCTTGGTGCCTAAAAAAGGCGCCAAGCTAGTTAAAACATATTTTTTTAACTAAAAAATATATTTTTATTAAACTAAAGGCCCGTTTACACGAGGCAAGCGCTTTAGTTGGTAACTTAATTTTAACTTACCGATTCTTCTTGAAACTGTCCACACGATAAGTGGTAAGTAGGCGCTCATTGGATAATTTTTACGGAGGTGAGCGCAGTTAGCGCATGCGCGCTTCAGTCTACTCAAATCCACGGAAAGAGACAGACGCACAACGCGCGGGAGAATAATAATAATAATTTTTTATTTATCTGGCATTCAGAGAGGTGCTTTGTTTAAAGCTCATAGCTTTCGTAACGATGGATGAAGATGATCAGGTAGAACTTACGATTACTGTGATCAGAGCCACATTATATGATATTTTTTTTAAAGAATATAAATTTATTCATTTTCACTTACTCAAGGGGGGTATAGTTATATGATACACATTGAGGACGATGTATATTCTGATTCCAATTGAAGAAACGGTTGATAATATTTAAGTTCATTTAATTTTAAAAAACTATTTTCATAGGTTAACAATATTAATTCCACATAATAAAAAAGGAGAAACTCTGAGAGCAACACACTGAGTAAGAAGTAGGTCACGCAAGGGAAACAGTTCGCTTGTCCCCTTTTTTCGCCTCCTGCCACCCACGCAAGGGGGCGAGAGATGACGCCACAGGGGAAAAAAAGAATACACAAAATATTATAAACTTAAGTAAGTCATCGAGAAGAAATATAAGATTTCTCCTCTAAGTTGTAAATACCGATTATATGATATTTTAATTGATGTTAAAGAGGAGATAATTATGAATTATGTAAGCCAAAAATACGGGAGAAGATTCTTGGCATTCGTAGGAAATTCTAAGGGTTAAAAATTAAATAATAAAAATTCATTAAACAAAAATTATTTCCAAATTTTCGAAATCATTATTTTTTAATTTGATCTATAGAGATGATATCTTTATGTTAAATATTTGATCATGTATTTTTACAACAGATGGCAGCAAATTCGTTCTGGACGAGAGAAATATTCGAAACCCCCCTCTCCAGTTTTTAATATATAAATCCTCCCCACCAGATAAAAAAAAATGAAGATTCAAAAATATATAACTCCTGACATCACGTCCACTTAACCGGAAAAAATAGAACCGTTCTTATCTCACTTACCAACTAAATCACTTGTGCACTTGCCAACTAAAGCCGTGTAAACGACCCTTATCGTCTGCATACATTGTATCGTACTTGGCAACTAAAAATTAAGTTACCAACTAAAGCGCTTGCCTCGTGTAAACGGGCCTTAAGATGTCTGAAATTGTTATTATACTGATACTGAAATGCCATTAAAGCATTTTTAGCAAGAAATATACAGTAATAAGATATTTTCATTTGAACGTCATGTGTCTCAAGTCAGAAGTGAGGGCTTATATAGAATTTATTACGTAGGTGTGTGTGAGGAGTCATTCAAAACTTTCAGGACCACCCAGGATCTGCGTGAGACATTATTGGAAATCTGACTACAAATGGTTGTTGAGATACATCGTGAACTCATAAAAATTCATGACTCGGCCCGAATGTCTAATTTATTTTCAGTAAAAGCAATCTAAGAATGTTCAAACATTTTAACTTTTTTTCGCCAGGCATTGTAAATTCATACACAATATCCTTCATTCAAAATGAAGTATCGTGTACGTATAATTCTTGATATCCACATGATATCAAAAGGTCAATTATGTTTAATTTTAAGTATGTTTGATAGAATTTAACGAATGCATTGGGTTAGATAAGAATTCTCAGAAAGGAAACAAAACGAGTCGTCAGAGGATTTCGCGTATGTAAATAATTGCCGGACCGGCAACAAAATTTCTGCGCATGCTATTACAAGGATATACTGAAAGACTCTACGATAAAAATTGTTTGCAAAATCTCTCAGCAGAGAACACTTCAGCTGATACATGCAATAGAAAATATAAACAGAATGTTATTGCATTAATTTATTTTTCTACATAAGTATTAAAAGTTCCACTAAGTCATCTAATATCGCTTTACATATATGTTGCCAATCATAAATTTGCGCCATTTAAAGGCAACGAATTGCATGTTCAACCACAGACCATGAGCTCCACACACGCAGTGAAATACGCACTTGCTGTCATCATTAGTAGGTTCTCTCCCCCCCCCCTCCACATCAATATACAGGGTGATGCAAAAGTTAGTTAACATGCGAAAGTTCAATAATTTACGGTGAGATTTAAAAATTTGCGCACACGCTGGAAACGACATGTGGTGTTTTATTGAAACCTCAAAAAAATCATCAGAAAAATATCCCAGAGGTGGCACTTTATCTGATAACAAAACTGATAATTAGCGTTACAATGCATCGCTTAGCAAAGAAACTAATATATTAATTATTGTCTACAAAACTGTTCCCTGCTATCTGTCGGCTATTTTTGTAATTGTTTTTTGAAGTTTATATGAAACCCCCCATTTTCCAGCAGTACATCAATTTCTATCTCGTTGCGTACTTAATTGAGTGGATAGTTAAACTTGGTGATGTTAACTGGTTTTTTTTTTTTTTGGATTACTCTGTATATGTGAATCGGCGATGAAATGAAATACAATGGCTTAAAAGAATTATATATTAACATATAACTGAGAAAAACTGGTGGCAGATGGCAGCACTACACATAACAAGCATTACAGAGAAACAAAAATAAAAAACTTCACGTCAGGTTTCACTACACGTACACGCACATTCCCGCATGTATTGATTCATTGGGGGGTTCCGCGGGGGTGTGTGGGCGGGGTGCATGTGTGGTGTAGCAGTAGTAGGTTAGGGCCTCCAAAAAATGGCTCGGGGATCCATGATGTTCTTAAGTCCGCCACCTCGTTGGGCAATTTGCCTGTTGTGGCGTTGTATTTGTATTAGTATATAATTGGACAGACACCAACATTGTAATAAATAAGGTCAGATGAGTTACAGCTACTCATTGCAGGCCCGGCTTCACACTTAACACGGTTACCGGCATTGCAAAATCGTGAGCGCAATATGTGTAGGTTTTGCTAAAGTATGTTTGCTCCAGAGGTTTTAAGATCCGGTCATATTTTTACGTGCAAGCCGATCACTCCATTAAAAAGTCTCGCCGCAGAGAGCAACAGGCCTACAAAGGTAAAATCTTCAAACACTCATAGCTCAAAAAATATGTGGTAGATTGCAGCACTATAACAAGCATTACACAGAAACAAGCTTCCCGTTAGGTTCAGAACACGCACATTCCAACATGTACCAATTCGTTAAAAGTTCTGCTGAGGAATATGGACGAGGTACATGTATGGTTTAGTAGTAGTAGTAGTAGTCATTTTTTAGGATTTTAAATGGTTTTTAATGATTAATTTTTCAAGTTAAGACTTGAGGTATACATATTTGTACGCAACTGAAATAGTTCTGGTAAAGATATTGACCCAAATCGGTCGATCAATCAATTAATTTTTTTTCCTTTTAAATCACATTTCAACGTACAATAAACACAAATTTATCAAACAATTTAATTGTCAATACTATTAACAATTTAATTGTCAGTTTTGACGGGTAAAGTTATTTGTACAGGTTTTTTGTAATGATCTAGTATTGGTTAGATCTTAAGAATGAGTTGAAATTACCAAATAATTTTATGATCACTGTATGTTTCGGAATCGATTAAAACTGATGATACTATCGTTTTAATTTATGTTTCAAGATTCACCTGTATGTCAGACCGGTCAAAAGATAGTCTACGGAGTGGCCAAAGAAGAACCAGCGAGAGTTGAATGTGAAGTGGACGCCGAGCCATCAGACGTTAGCTTCCGATGGAGCTTCAATAACACCATGGAGCAGAGAGATCTCGTGTCTTTCACAAGCTCCGGGCCACGATCCGTAGCGACTTATATCCCAAGGACTGTGACTGATTACGGTTCGCTGTACTGCTGGGCAAGAAACTCAGTCGGCGAGCAGCAATCCCCCTGTGTTTTTACAGTCATCGCTGCTGGTATGGTTAAATGTTCTTGAATATACAGCGTGCATAACAAACAGGAAGTATTAAATTTATTGGTGAACCGTTGTTCCTAGAGGTATACTTCCAATTAGAAAAAAGTTTCCAAATAACGTGTAGTAATCAGATATGTCATTCATGTTGCAAGGGTAAAGTTATATAGTCATTAAAATAAAAAAATCATTTTTATACAGTCCCCGTGTGCCCCGACACCCAACCAGAAAGTTGTTGCCCTGTTTCTCTCGATGCCAACAGAAGAAAAATTTCATGTTTTTAAGTGCAATATTCATTGAGATATTCGAATTCCAATTACGGAGAAAATTTGAAAAAAAGAGCTTTAAATGCGGGTAAAACGGTTTTTCCGCATTTAGAGCTGTTTTTTTCCCAAATTTTCTGTGTTTCGAATTCAAATATTCAGGGAATATTGCACTTAGATACACGCAATTTTTTGTAGGCATCAGAAGACACAGGGTGACAACTTCATACTTGGGTTTTGGGGCACACGGGGACTGTATAAAAAGTTAACTTTTTTATTATTTTAATAACTGGACAACCCCTTGAAACATGAATGACATATCTAATTACTACACCTAATTAAGAAACTTTTTCTAATTGGAAGTATTCCTCCAGGTTCAACGATTTGCCAGCAAAATGTCTTACCCCCCAGTTTGCTATGCACTCTGTATAGAATCCTGATGCATATGAAACATCTGCATCTACTATCTCTGAGATGTGATCGATTTATAAATGAATATAAAAATATTATATTCTTAGAATAAGACAACCATAAATACATTTTATGGGCATTGTATAATATTTATCATGTATATATATTGTTTATAGTTCATAGTTTTTGCAAATGATTTTAATTGCGTTCCTGTATTTTAGAAATACATGACATCTGTATTTGTTATGGGCAGCTTTTTCCAGCCATCTCGTTGGGCATTTTGCCTATTGTGGTCTTGTATTTGTATTTGTATTATCCTTACAGGTCCACCAGATCCAGTACGGAACTGCTCAGTGACGAACTTCACGTGGGATTCGATAACAGTCGAGTGCGAGGAAGGGTACAACGGTGGTCTACCTCAGAGGTTCCACTTGGAAGTTTACATACAGACTCACGAGAGTCTCGAAGCTAATATCACGTCTAAAGTCAGTCCAGTATTTCTAGTGACGGATCTGCCACCGTCAACAGAGTACATTCTCGTTCTATACGCTACTAACGTTAAAGGTCGGAGCTCGTCATCGGTCGTCCTAAAGACGCGGACAAGTGACGCACCGAGGTCTGAATCCGGTGAGTTGATATCGATACGAGTTGCATTCATCTCAAAACACAAAAAAAAAACCCTTCGAGTGAGAAATACAGTGTGAACCTCCCTAAACGGACAACTCTCGTTAACTAACACTTTTTAATTCTGTCGGAAAAAGAGGGGTTTTTAGTATTTTACTATCGATTAACACTAGTTCTCAACCTGGCACCACATTACCCCCCTTGAGGAGCTGGGATATCCTAAGGGGGTCACAAGTGGAAATTAATTAGAAGAGAGAGGCGGCTAATGGAGCCAAGAGAGTTATGAAGAAAAATGCAGATGTGAAAAAATGGAGCTTTTTTAAGGTATCCGACTTGGTTTTGTTCATATGACACTCAGTACCGAAGTTACGTCCACCTTGGTGTAGCGTTTTTATACACCAGTAATGAGGGAATAAAATCTCTACGCATGTTTAACCAAGAACGCCATTTTTGAAATTTTACTCAAGTTTGATGAAAATTTTGCGTGTTGATAAAAAGACAATCCTCTACAACGATATTTTTCTTGGCCTGCAGGATATCGTTATATCCAGGTTTCACTGTGTAATACGAGTTTCATGCAAAAGGATTTTATAAATGTTTAGGATGAGACTATATTGCAGTGCTTTACTAGACAGTCCCATGTTTTAATACATTTTTGTTCCTCGAAATTTCTCTCGCATGAATGTCCATGTGTTATTGAAATCATAGGTAAAGGCTATACCCATGACGAGCTATGCCATGACCAGAATGGCAACTAAATACATTTTCATTTATAAGATTCGTCATTGTTATTACTTTGTTTGTTTGTTTGTGTGTGTGTGTGGGAGGGGGGGGGAGGAGAGGGCACACAAGTCATTTTAATTCACAGTGATTTTCAGTAGCTCTTTCTTTTTGCAAAAATAATAATAACTAATCGTTTGTGATTTTGCCTACAACTGGGAACCTATTTTTGCTGACAATGAGCAATATCCTGTATTTTCCCTTTACTTGGCATTCTAATTTATCATATTTTTCTCAGTGAAATATGATCACACCAGTGATATCTATATTTGGCATGATTTGTTGTGTTTCCTGTCAATTAAACATTAGCAATTACAAATTTCTGCATTTTACAGCACTTTCGACGGAGACAATCAATATTATTCTTGGCGTCATGATCGGAGTTGTTGCGGCTCTAGTATTCGTCGCAGGGATAGCTGTTTTTATAATACGTATGCGAGAAGAAGAGCGAGAAGCAGGTAAATAAATCATTTATTATACGTGAGAAACAAAAATTCAGACATATTGCAAGATAAATGATAAATAGCGTGTATAATTGGCTGAGGAATATTAGAGGGTTCTTTTATAACTGCATTAGAATAAGAGGTGATTAATGACATCGAAATGTTCTTATTTGGTCAGTTTTTCGAGTAAATTCATTAATTTTCATCTTTTGGTTTGATCTTTCAGGTGCCAGGGAAGGACCCAGCAGAGAAAAGTGAGTATGATTTATTCAGCTTCTTTATACACATCATTGTTTGTAGTCTCGAGGAATTTTTCTTCTTTCTATACTGTAAAACCAAATTTTTAGTGTTGTATATAATTAGTGAGATACTTCATCAGATCATCCAATGCAATTTATAAAAGTTACTCTCAATTTTGTTTCATACAGCGTTCTCGCGGATTCTTTTCATCAGCTGCCTCCCTAACAAACACGAGTTTAGTCGCCCTAATAAATATGTAAAATTTCAGGGAAGTTCCCTCTTTATAGAAACTGTAAATAGAATAAAAGTATGTTTCGCGATTTTTAGTAGCTATTTTTTTTTTTCAATATCTTCTCGTGGAAAGTGAATAAGAAACACCGATTTTCGATTCAGGATAGATGAAGTGGCATCTTAGTTGATAACAGAAGACGAACAAAACCGTAATTTAGCTACCTTTTTCCGTCTTTTTAACGTTGAAACGAAAGCTCTACTTTTTTTAAAAAATAAATTCACTCGGGCCTTTCAATTCGTCTGAATTTGTCGCCAAATCTCTGCCAGTAAAAAGGTTTATCGCAGCAGTTTAACTTATCTGGAGGCAGGGTTGCCTGGTGAAAGAAAAGGGATAGCCAAACGGATTCAAACTGCTTGCAATTGGCCAAAGGAAATCTAAAATTACAGAAGACGTATAAGTTAACTATTTCATGGGAACAAAAACTTGATATTGCCAGTGGACACTATATCTATCATGATTTAAATTAAACCAAAACTACTCCAAGAAATTCTGTCTTCACTGAATTGAATCAAAAACACTCATAGACTCATTGAATGCAAAATAGAAGTATGACAATAAAAAAAAACCACTAACTTGCTGATCCGACCGTCGACATTCCACGGTTTCCCCAGTATCCATAAATAGATACTAGATTGGTGACTTTGATATTTTACTCACTCGCTAAATGAAAAATTTCGTTATGGTTTGGCGCAAACATAGCACGATTACTGATTTCACGTTTATCAATTTCTTTTTTCGATATTATTGATTGACTCAATAATATTAAGTCAAATTAGTAATTTCATTAGCCATCAATATAATTGAATTCTTGTCCTTATAAACAATCAGAAAAAGCTGCAGCTTATAACTACCTGTAAAAAGAGCACACACGTTTTAGGCATCTTAGCAATATAAGTATTGTTAGAGGATCATCCTCTGCAGACGAAAGCTTCAAAAACATAATTACGAACTTTATGATTAGAAAATACAAAGAAAGGCAGCATTTGATGTCTCCAAGCGGCTACCAAATTGTCTGCTTCCATTAAAAAAAATCCTTTTTTTTTCAACTGACGATTTTTTTTCAATTTCACATTATTTCGCAATTTAAATGATAGCGATGATGATGACGATGGGCTATAGGGTACACTCGAAGTTCGAAGGAAAGGGAGGAGAAGGTGCCTATTTTTCGCACGAGGTACGAGCTCGTAAAGCGACGGCCATAAAAGCCCGGTTTTACCGGTGGTAATTGAATCGTAAACGACTGGTTCACTGGACATTAATCTAATTTGGAGGGAACAACACTTCCGATCCTCAAATTACTGTTTAGGGAGACATAAATTAGCGCATAAAAGAAGTATTTTGAGTCCATTTCACGCTGTTTAGGAATAATTACGGAAGAAGTTTTCTCATTATCGGTTCGGTGCATGTGTCTGCTCTTTGCGTCCCTTCCCATACCTCGAATCGCCCAGCTAAAACTTTCTTTGCTGCTGTTCCGCAATCACGAGAAGAACCAGCCAGCCACGTTCCGAGCAACAAAAATATTATCATTTAATCTATGTCCGCTACGTAAATTAGTATCGAATATGCATATTTATAACTCCTCGATGAAAATGAAGAACACGTTTCTTGCAACTTGGATTCTTACTTGGAAAATCCCCAAGTGCTGCATAATGGGGAAAAATCTGAATTAATGTTTTGAGAATTGAAAATGTTCGATTATATGGTCGAAGAAAAAGAAAAGAAAAACCGATTATCAAATTTTCATTCGGATTCAATTCCAGATATTCATTTTTTAATAACGTGATCTATTTATTGTGAAACTGAATGATATTGATTGATACTTACTTATATCTATTGAATATTTTGGACATCAGATTTAAATGGTATTTATTGATACTGAATGTCGAATGTAATATATTAGAAAATTAAATGGTTGCATGATCGAATGTCATTGATTTAAAAACTAACTGAATGATGCTGAATGGTATCGATTGTAAAATTGAATGGTATCGATAAAAAGATCGAATGGTGTCGATTGAAATAGTGAATGGGATCGATTGAAATAGCGAATGGGATCGATTAAAAGATCGAATGACATCGATTAAAAGATCGAATGACATCGATTAAAAGATCGAATGACATCGATTAAAAGATCGAATGACATCGATTTAAAGATCGAATGACATCGATTAAAAGATCGAGTGACATTGGTGGAAGCATGTAATGCTATTGATGGAGCCATCGAATGGTGGAGATTGAAATATCGAATGGTGGAGATTGAAATATCGAATGGTATTGATTAAAAGGTGGAATGGAATGAATTAAAAGACGGAATGGAATCGATTAAAAGATGGAATGGTATCGATTGCAATAATAAATGGTACCGATTAAAAGACTGAATGATGTCGATCAAAAGATTGAATGATGTCGATCAATGATTCAATGGTATCGATTAAACGATTGAATGTACTGATTGAAATACTCAAATTAACCTTGATTGAAAGAATCAATTGGTGGTGTCATTGAATGCTACGGAATGAAAGATTGGATTCTATCGATTAAAAACTAAATGATGACCGATTGAATGGTATCGTTTGAAATACTAATTGATATCGAATGATTGAAGGATATCGATTCAACACATGAATGGTATTGATTGGTACTGAATAATTGAAGTTATCGGTTGAAAAAAAATGCATTAATTATATGATAGAATGTTATGGATTGAAAAAATTAATGACATGGAATGATCATATGTTTTTGAAAAAAAATGAATGATATTGAAAAATATTAAGTGTTATTGCTGAAAATTTAACGACTGGATGCTTTGGATTAAAATTTCGAAATGAAATTCTGAAATAGGCATTAAAAAAACTGAATATTGAATTGAACTGAGTAGAACTGAATATTTATCTGTTTGATACCCGGTTCGTCCTTGTGAGAAAATTCCCTGATACACGGGAACAACAGAAACGGCGACGTGACAACGAAAAAGTTGATCTAGCGAAACATGATCGATTCTCAGAAAACATGGCGGAATCCACTTATAACCGATTATATCAAGCTGATAAACTTTTCTTCTGACCTAGATCATCTTGTAAGATATAAGGCAATATTTAATCCGGTTGGTTAAGGTCGTAGTATCATGGCTGAAACCAGACAACTGGAATAGAGATAAGCGGGTTTTTTAGCTCATTTTTTTTGTTCTACTCTCATTATTTTTCCTTTGATTCTCAAAATTATTCGAAAAGAAAAAAAAACGGTAATTAAAATGCAAAAAGAAAGACTTAAATTGGAATTCACGGCTGAAAGAATCCTGATCACGAACTCCATAATATGCCAGGATGACGATGGACAATCACCAAATCATCCAAAATAAGAGGGGGGATTCTTTATCTTTCTTCCACCTTCCAGCAATGATGATTAAGAAATGGAAAGATTTCTATCTAGTCTCAGCAGAATAACAAAAAAAATATATTGGAAGAAACTGGAGATATATTAATATTCCAGGATATCCGCAAGCTCAGCAAGATACATTTTACTACACACGCTACCAGAGTTCTCTTCGGGGGTCTTTTGGGAAAATTACGGGCTCTCGATACTATATACAACACTCGTTTATTTCATTTTTATTCCTTCCGAGAACTCTTACTTGCTCTATATACAGTATGTTGGTGGATGGGTATGTGCGTGCGTACATGGTAAGGAATGACGTTTTCTACGACGCTAATCTCATTAGGATCTGGATCGTTTCCTTGTCTGGAATCGTGTCCCTACTCCTCCCCCTACGGCACACACAATCATGCCTTAAGCCCCTCAACCTGCAACCTCTAAATTTCCTTCGTTGCCGATGGCTGATAGGCATTGAGAAATACACAAGAAATAATTCGTCTTGGAGCTAAATTTCCCTCAAATATGAAGGTTTGCATTAGCGGTAACGATGCATTCGCGTAGAAATGTGTATCTGTCAGAAGCTTCATACATTTACGAATAGAGGCGTTATTTTATTTCTTATGACGTTATCAGCAAACAATCTCGAGCAAACATTCGTTAAGATCTTATTTGGGTCTTTGTCTATCGTCGCTGTAGCCGACTTGTTACATGATTCTATTTTCTTTGGGTTGTAAGAAAGCTTTGGCACATATACGGCATCTTGACAATCTTGTTGTTTCAATGTATGTAACTTTAAAAATGAAACTTCCTGATATCATTATGAAGTTCAAGAGCATATTTTCGACCATCATTATGGAATGTATATACACGCACATACTGTTAGTGAAATATTTTTCTCTTAATAGAGGAATTGTTACTCTGCAAATACACAAAATGAATGCTTTATAAAAAAATAAGAACTATGGGAGATACCAAGGGGAGTTTCGTATCCCTGGTGACGCAAAAAACAATGGAGATGTGTTATGGAAAAATCAAGGAAGCATATTTTGTATTAAATTTGCACTTCAGTGCTCGACTGTTTCGCAACTGAGGTGCTCATCGCATTTTTGAGACACAGAAATGTGTTATGACATTCGGTAAAAACTTTTTCTATAAAGCTAACCTGACGATACTTTAAAGTCCCAGATTATAATTTTTGTTTTGAACTAATTAATTGTTTCAAAAACATTGTTTTTGTTTTGTTTTGGTCTTTTTTGTCGTTAATTAGAACTAAACTGTCCTATCAAATAATTTTCATAATAAATATCAATTATCTCATCACATTTATACTTTATTTTAGCTTATTATAATTTTCTTCTTATTCTAATTTCCATAATGTTGGATATAAATTGTTAAAATGAAGAACTCGTCTACTCAATTAATAAAAATGACCTCCGTCTGAGGGCTTTGTTAGTTGTGAACAAAACTTCTAAAAAATCAGGTTTCTGGTCATCCCGAAAGCATGCAAATTTCAGTTATACAGGGTGCCCCGGTATTAGGGTTCTTACGGTTAAAAACTTCTAGAAATAGAGGACTTAGAATCACATTGTAATGCATGGTTAAAAATACTTTCTTTAACGTGGTAGGTGGCATTGTACGGGCGCGGGAGTCCCGGGTGTTTGATTAATTGGCGTGCTCGATCACTGAATCTATCATGCTGGTATAACATATTTTGCCCCTTAGAGATTATCTGTTCTATGGCAACGCTGTGGAACCGGTTGCAAGCATTACAGGGGAAGTCCAAAACACATGGACTTAATCCTCCAGAGTGTTCACAATTCCATGCTTCGCAGGTACAGCTCGTAGACTACACTTTGAGAATTTTTCTTCGATTTCTGTTACTCTTTTGTTGATATACTTTTATTTTTAAAACCGATAGTCATTTACGGGACGTTCTTTCACTTCTGGTGTATTCTGTGTACGTTACTGAGAATAAGGGAAGTATTTCCGACCATGCATTGCGATGCGATTCTGAGTCGTCTGGGTAAACGCTACTCACTCCTTCCTCGTAGAAGTTTTAACCCTGGTACCAGGGCACCTTGTACAACCGTTCAGTTCCATGGCACAATATTTCTGGTTCAGATGAACTGGGTAATGTGTATTAGCTAGCAAGTCATTTCGAATTTCGAAATATGCAATACAAGGTTTTACTCGCCGAAATATGGACTAATTGATCAAACAATGCTAATCAAATAATTTTACCATATGAGGAAGTAGAATATTTCAGGGGAAATTTTATGTTTTCCCGTTATTCCTGATGTGGAAATTGGGTTCGGTAATCATCGGTTTTGGCATTTGTCAGAGTTCCGGAACGAATTAACAAAGAGAGTCCCGAGGTATTGTTCTTTCTTTAAGAATGTTTTCGTAACTCTATCTTTTTATAATGGGAAAGTAATTCAAATAACCATTTACGTTCTTATTTATGTCTTCTTTCAGAGATGCTATTCTTTTGAAAAAAAATCTTGTTGATTCATCTGAACATGATGCCAAGGATCCAGACGTGATTCCTCCGCAAAACGTATACTGCGCTGAAATGGAACAGCCCGAAGTCACGACTACTATGCTACTTCCGCCAGCAGGTGGGATTGATGCAAATTATCGCAAATTATTCACAAATTATTGGAAAAAGTACGATTGAAATTGTTTTAGAATTTATTCCTCCATTACGTGTAACATTATTTTTGATTTTTTTAATACTCAGATTACATGTCGGGTGCCGATGAGCGTCAAGCGTACCGTATGGATGGAGGTGGTTCTGTTGTCGGTGGCGGTGGTGTAGTCACTCAGGATGTGAGTGTTTACGACCAATTGCCTAAGCAAAGTGGCCTTTATGAAGACGGATACACAGGAAGTCTTCAGAGGAATTTGAAAGTTCGTCTCATTCTCAATAACTATGCAGTGCCTGAGTGTGTATTATAAAGGCTGTTCTAAATTGCTTGTATAGCAGATATCTCTGAAACTGTAAACTTTAGAACCATGCTTTAAATTTCAAAAAGTCAAATAACCCGCAGTTAATTAAAATATCAAAGTTTGCTCGATAGGTCCTACCTATATAAAATAAAGAAACTAACTTTTTATATAATCTTCGTGTGACAAATCTTCCAATTATTGAAATGCAGTTTTTGCTTTCAAAAGTAATTTGCAAAAAAATTCATATATTCAAATTTAATATCTATTGCGATATCACAAAAAGCACCATGTTTTGGCATCTGATCACTGTTTTGGTAAGTTTTCATTGGCTCAATCACAAAAGTTACCATTTTTATGGACTGCTCACAAATAGAATGAACTGAACTATTTTTTTTTATATTCGCAATAAATAACAATAATCACATTTTTGGCAATTATTTTGACTATTACAGAATTTTAAACAACTTTGAATATACATTCCGAAATTTTCGAACCACACTCTGAAGCATTGTCGATAAATGCTGAAAGCTCCAAAGTCTAATATCACCGTCAATATTGTATTTAAATTGTAATACCAATTTTTCTCAATTTCTCAGTCTTGCATTTATATTTCACTAATTAGAGTTTTCGGCATACATATATGGCCTACATAAAAAGCTAATTCATACATTTTCCCCCCTGGTAAATTTGAGACATTTTGAGTAACCTCACGCTATTTGAAAACTTGAAAGTACAGTGATCTGTCAGTGAGTGTGTCGGTGCAAGAGAACAAGAAAAAAGATGCATAAGTGACGCCCAAAAGTGAATAACAATATTTACCTACATCTTTTACCGGAAGTTCAGAAAATCCTCATGTAAGTGAGAGGGTGTATGACTGCAAATTTCTAAAATGAACGGTTACGGAGATATCCACGGTGCAAACAATTTGGGACAGTTTGTAGAGGAAAAACTATTTTCCAATTTTCAAGTGAAAAAAAAAAAAAACATGGGGACAAAAACATACATAGAAGCATAGACTTTGAACACTTCTACCTTAAATTGATAGCTATTTGAAATTACGCACGTTTCACTGAAAATCGAAACATTAAAACATTCTTCAGTTAACCATCTGTAAGAACTATGTAAAAAAAAAAAAATACAAGGCAATACGATTTGACGGCATGATTAAGGTTATTAAACAACCAATACACCAAGTATACACTCGTATAGCCCTTTCGCTGATGGTTAGCCCAATACATTCTCCCGATAGACATATTCCGCAGTTACACATATTGAAGATGCTACTTAAAGTACAAAATCGTTTCTAAACGACGTCGTTTACACGATATTCTTCATCACAAGACAGCCATCATTATTTTTCATCCCTAATATTTAAGCGGATCCTAACTCCCACAGTGACGTATTCGACCACAAAACAATAAAGATGACGTTGTATCCGTTTATTGCTTTGTTTTTTTGTTTTTTTTTTCGTTTCTTCAATAAATCGTGAATTTTCCGTTTTAGACAGAAGCCCTGTACTTTTATGAAATTGCTCGTAATTATCGGGGGGAAAAAAAAAAAAAAATTAAACGAAAACCATGTGGGAAACGAATCTTCTCGTGAAAAGCGGACATTTCTTCTTCGCTCTTTATTTTTAACACCGTTTTCCTAAAAATCATTGCCTTTATTTGTTCCCCCCCCCTTTATTATTTTCCCGTTTTGTTTTGTTCTTGGGGGTTAAGCTAAATTTCCTCATCGATATCTTTTCCTAAAAGCCTTAACTTACCCACACACACACGCGCACGTTCATACACACGGTTTTCATTTCTTTATGTGAACCACAAATGTCTTTACTTTTGGCGCTTGAAGTTTTCTAATGGGTTTAATAAATTGATTCGAAACTGTTCCTCTAGAAAACTGACAAAGCTCTTTTCTCCCTCCCTCTCTCTCTCTCTAGCAAGTACTTGGTTCTATTCAATTTAGTTGATCGATTTTGTGATTAGTGCCCACTTTTAGAAAGATATCTCCAGGGAATGTTTCATCTTTTTTTTTTTCATTTATTATTATTTTTCCTCTCTTTTCAGTATAATGTTCTTTTACTATAACCCTACATATATACCACACACACACATTTTGTTCCGTTCCATTTTTCCTCGAAAAGCCTCTTCAAACACCTTTCATTTTCCTCTGTTCAAGAGATTTTCAAAGTTTTATTCTTTCTTTTTTTCGCTACTATTTTATTTTACCGATCAGATGGCGATCTCGATGGGCTATAGACATGAAAACGGCGAACTAATCGATGCTATGAATTCATGAGTGGGAATAACGATTGTCGATATTCATAATTAGTGTACAATGTGGCTGGCTACTGAGGGAACTTTTATCTGCACTTTGAAATACTTCCAGGATTAGAATGTGTAGATGCAACTATTAATGTATTGGGATTTTGTTTCGATAAATGCTGAATTTCAATTATTTAGGTTCCTATTAAAAGGGTGTTCTGCGACGACGGTGCATACTCTGAAAAACAAGAATCCTTGCCCGGAAAGGATAAAGTAGGGAAAGCGCCCAAAGAATAGCGATTACGAACAGTCTTTGAATATCAGCATAGCCTTTGGTTACGTCATGTGGCATCGGGTGATTCTATTGTTGTTGTTTTTTTTCTTCGCGATTCTATACAGGGTTAGAAACGAGTTTATCGACTGCACTACGTATGTTACTTGTTCAACGTTTTCAGTACTAGTTTGGCATCCTGTGAAATTGGCTTCTGGCTTCAAGGCGAAATGAAACTGTGCACATTCTGTAAACGATTTATTAAAAATCTGTCAAAATATCGGAAGATAACCCAACAGGATTCTCTATTTTCCTGACGATGATGGCAAGATAGTCGCAAATGTAGACAAAAGACACGAGAAGTCAAATTTCAATTGATCATGACTTGGTCTGAAAGTATCTTCTCATCATTAAGCTTACTATGAAAGCTTTGATTCTTCCATCGCAATAGATCCTCATCTTCCCTAGGAGAGAAAGTTTATCTGCTTTTTTTGGAAACTATAGTTTTCATACGCATGCTTTCGGATAGCACGCAAAACAATATTTATCACGCGTTTACTAAAAAGAAGTTTATCAGACGCATAGAAAATTTTTGTTTTTATGCAATTCCTCAAATTAAAATATGCTAAACATTCCCACCGTGACATATTGAAAATCTTCAAGCGACATTAACGGGATCCAAAGAAGCTGGATCCGCAAAAGGGGATTATACTTCAAGGCGAGAAAGTTCTAGTTCGATACGATGATTCCCTCAGATCCCTATGATGAGGAATCAAAGAGAATCTCAACTGGGTGATAGTACCGTAATTAAACCAGACTTTCACTGACAATTTGAATGTAACATCATAAAGTGCCTGCGTCGTCCGAGGGAGTACCATCTCGTAATCATTCCTCTACGGAATTTCTAACGAATCAGCACATGGCGTAATGAGTGTATGTGTGACCCTAACACATTTGCGTTGTCAGAAATATGCTTATTTTGCGTTCTTACTGGTACTGCCATCTCTCTTCCCTCTCTTCCATATTTTTTGGAAGGCGCTAAACAGCTCTTCAATAAAGTCCACTTAGAAAAATAAAATGAACACAGATAAACCAAAATAAGTTCTAAGTGTCCTTTAGATCCGAGCACTGATGTTTTTGGATGTTCAAACAATTTTTGCATTTGTGATAATCGAAAAATGCATAAAAAATATAAATTTCAACAAATCTTTATTTTTTCAATTTTTTTTCAAATTTTAATTTTTTTCTGTGAAGAAATAGTTCACTTCGTTCAATTTTTTTCAGCCAGGATGATGTAGGCACATCGTTTTTTCCAGAAAGTTTATTGCTACATTTTATATAATATTTGATCACTTTTGTCGCATCACGGTCATTTTCTGCTCACGAGGACTCGAGACCAGAGCCTTCAATTTATATTTTATTAATATCAATACTCACCGCGAGCATGGTGCGCTAACCCTCGATGTGAGTCTCTCTGGGGTAGCAATGTTTTGCTGTGGCCATTTCGCCGTTTATGTTGTACCCTTGTGTCAGGAATGTTTCTGACAAGGACCGACCGGGTATCGAACTCGCGACACCTCCAAACATCCCTTGGTACTTCAGGCGAGTATTTTATTGACCTATGGCTACCGCGTCCAAATTTTACATAATAAATCACACTTTTCCTGGGGGCACTTTCTCCTGGAAGCCATCTCAAAAAACTCCTTAAAAGCTCAACTTCAACTGCTGCCCTCTGATGGAAGCCCCCAAAGTACGTATTCACCATATTTCCAACTCAAAACTTCCGCAATCCTTCAAGCCAAACTTCCCTCCACTTAACTCCTTGAGGTCATCTACGGGGGGGAGAAAGCAGCTCACGCATTTGTGGTCCCAGGGTATGGAAAGGGGTAAATATTTGGTAGATACGTATTAATATACTCATCTGTCGGCAGAAACTGATTTTAGACGGTATAACAGTTAAAAAAAAGTGAAAAGCATTAAATTCAAAATGGCCTTGAGGACGTTTAAAAACACATATTTTACGTGGCACGTGAATTTTACTATTTGATATGCGTGAGCTTGCTTTCTTCTAACCTTTCAACCTCTTTACAGCACCATAGGCAAGAAGTCTACACCGATTTTTGCCAGCCTCAGTCGGCACTAGGTCCATCGCTGAACCAGTACGAAGGGAGTGTGATGCCTTTCGCTACACTTGGCCGATACGACCGGAGAATGCCACAAATGCCGCCTCAGCAGGTTCAGATGGGAAGTGATAGTAATCCCGAAATGGAGGACGACAGGAGGATTCCACATCGGGGACGAGCGGCTCCTCCCATGCATAATGCGGCTGCTTACCACGGTAACAGGGTAAGTCTTGTTGATTACCACGGGATATATATACAGCATGACGATCTTGAAATATGAAGAGAGAATGGTTACAATTATTACACACAACAACAATTTATAAAATTTAAGTAATCATTCAAACAAAATTCATGAACACGACATAATTAAATTAAACTATGATAAACATTCTTTATATTTGATTGGATGAAAGTTATGTGATTACATAATGGCCATACATGCCCCTAAACATTCAGAAAAAAAAATGGTTTTAAGATTTCTTTAGCCTACGATGCCTATTTCGCTGATTTTGCATTGATCCATTCACTATATTTCCAAGCTTATGATATAACCTCGATTGATATCGCAAGGTATTTTAAACATATTCCACTTAGCAACAGATTTTACCAAATTTCCCCCGCCATAGAGGGTTTCTATATCTTCTCGTTGGACACTTGATAGTTATAAGACTACTAAACTACACATGCACCTCGTCCATATTCCTTTGCAGAACTTCTAACGGACTGGTATATGTCAAATAGTCATAACACTGCACCGCTTAAGCCTTGATGATGATGAGGTTGTTCTACGAAATTAAAAAAATAAATAAATAAATAAAACCGTGTGTGTGTCCCTACTGCCAGCGCAACAGCATCATAGACCCTGGACAAAATAAAAGAAGGATTAGGCATCACTTCAAATTTACGCAATTATTGTCAGAAATTATTGTGCCAGATCGTATCGTGGAAGCTTCTTATGCGTATCAGGCTCCCGTGCCGTGCCCAGGTAGGGCCCATGTGTTGAGATAGCCCAGGATATCTCTCAAATTATATAAATGAATTCCCGTATTCAAATATCTCACTTCTAGTTGATAAAAAAACTTCGAAACAAAAACATTTTACAAATAAATACAAGCACAAAGGCCACAATAGGGAAATTGCCCAACGAGGTGGCTGAAAAAAAAAGAAACTCTAAAAAAATATGGATGCTGAATACAATCAAAATACAGCAACCCGATCTGAAATCATATATCACGAAAGTTATGAATAATACAATTATAATACACTGCCCATAAAAAAGATTATAGTTGTCTTATCAAATTATGGATAACTTCTCGATTTTTCCTGATATATTTATCGCACTTCTCTATAAACTTGCCAATTATGTTAGAATTCACGACTCCCGAAGGTAAACTATTCCATATTTATTAACAACTCCATTAGAGAAAAACACCCTGCACCACAACCTGGAATATTTGCAGCAGTTTATTTGCGGCGTATTAATAACTCCTGATCCATCCTATTCATCCCTGTGAAAATTTTAAACACTTTGATAATATTATCCCGACACCTGCATTCTTCCAATGCAAACATATTCAAGAAATCAAGTCTCTCTTCATAGCTCAAGCCTTGTGTGCGTGCCAACAAGAGCACGCACTCAAGGCTCTTCTCTACACCCCCCTCAACCAAGTCTTATGTCCCTGTAGGTATGGTCTCCAAAACGTATGTAGTTTTCACAACTTATAATTTACCGATGAAATGGGAAATGACGTTTATGAACTTCTAGTTCGAAAATTCGATGCGGAATAATGTAATGTTTTACTGTTTCTAAGTTATTTAGTCATCTAAGTGGTCTGATTTTGTTTTATTTAAACTCCACCGTCTCCTCAAAATTCAAAATAAAGAACAGCTTCGCGAGTATCAGTAACAAGAACGTTTTATTTCCTTTGAAAGCTCTCCAAGTTCCGGGGTTTTTATGGATTTAGTGCCGTTTGATCATGCAGAACCCTAAAAAAGTTGTCGCGGAACACCAGTTGGAAACCCAAACCACAGAGGAAGTGCTTTGTTGCTAAACATAATTTCCTGAGTTATACATAGAGTGGTTATTATTATTTCACGTGAAAACCGTCTTATTCAAACCCGTGACTAACCTCACAGGACATTGCTGGTAAATTTCTCTCCTACCAACACGTTTTATAGGAGCACGTCAAGTTACCAGCAACTCGTTACGGTCCGGCATGGTATCCAAATCCCTTGAAAGTACTAACACTGAGTGTTTCTATGCGGGGAATAAACGTTGAACGTAAAGGACGATCAACGGTAAATCTCCGCAGGCGAAGTTGGCAATCGTACATGTGCTATATCAGATTCGTAACGCATAACTCGAAACTATGCCATGCAGTCATCATTATTGGGCACTGTCCAACTTCAGACGAAGCCATAAGAGTGATAGAGTTAATGGTCGACGTCTGCGCTGGCGGCAAGAATTCGGTCCGGCGTGGCGTTTTGCAATTATAAATGATCTCCACGGAAGTCTCTCTCTCTATACATTGAACAGACGCGACATATTCATATAAACATTGCATTCTGGGCAAGGAAGATAGAATTTTCACTATTAACCTCAATATGGTCTAATATCTATCAATTATTCCTCACAGACTGACCATAATCATTACTGGTACGCCCCAACATAACCAATGCTTTAATGGACGTAATTAGAAATATGATTGGCCTTGTTGTAATCAAAATCACTTCCTGAAGTCTGACGAAACTTAAATAATCTATTCATGCATAATTTCTTGGGACGCATAGCACGAGCAGAAGCCCTATCCAATAAAGATTATTGAAAATATGTTTATGCCCGCTCTTATCCCAGAAACAACTACCGACAATAGTAAACGTGGAAATCACTCCGGAATTAGTTCAAATTAAAATAATTTGCTATCCAAACCAGCGACGGTACCAACCATCTGGTATCATCGCAACCATGTACCATAAAAGTGATTTTATCTCGGATGCGTGTTTCAAGATTTTCACTCATTCAAAGTCGGAAATAAAATCAGATCAAAGGGCATCGAAAACGCTCATTAGAACCAAATGGCTGTGAGTTGTTGCAAAATGAGGATGCCCATTATCCACATAAGAAGAGAATAGGTCACATGTAGAAAGGTGACGAGAACTACTAAGCATAATATCGCATCGGTGTCACTACCACCTCACTTTAGATCCTGTCATCCCATGCAACAGATACGCTCACCGTTTCGTACTTATTTAGCAGGAGCATTTGACATCTGTTCAGGTCGGAACACATTAGACTGTGAACTTGAAACCATCTGAGCAATCGCGAATGATAGGGGGTTTAACATTAAGATCTTGACGAAATTAGTAGAAAATTCAAGAAACCAGCACGCGGAACCAATTCAGTAAACAAAAGAGAGGCCCCTTAAATAAAGTGCAGTTATACCTTACACTCACTGAAGGATCAGATTCTCAGAAAGTTAAATTTAACAACCACAGATGCGTCTACTAAAAACTTAAAGCCCCCTAAGTATGATTTACCACTGAATAAACAATGGAGCTTTTATTACATTCCATGTGGTGATTGTTTCTTGGTTACATAAGACAGACAAGAAGATACATAAAAACAAGATTAAATGAGCACTCTCGCTATGTTAAGAATCAAAAATGTGAAAAAATCGACCATCGGGGACTGTTGGCAAGAGGGTCATAGATTTAAATTTCAATTAAGTGAGTGAAAGGTTTTTGCAAACTAAAAGTCATAAGCGCTGATTTACATTTCTACGAATTCGTAAATATTTGAGCCTTCAAAAATATACTAGCAAATGATAATAAATCTGCATCTCCCGATCGCAACATCATGGCTTGAACTCATTTCGAGCGGGAATTCTTAGAAAATTCGAATACACCAATTGGGCAGCTGCGTTCCGCAAGCGTCCCATTAGGGTACTGCATCAGTCAGTCTTATACGCAGGCTCTCTCTCTCTCCATTCATTGAAGTGAACAGACGTACATTTTAACCGCTGAGCAATCGAGAGTAAAGATTTGGTAACCTACCCAAAGTTGAATCCTCGATCAGCGTGATTAGGGGTAATACATTATTCCTCTGAAGACGACACCTACTGTGTGTATCGAAATACATTAAGAATTTTGTATTTGCCTTATTCGTTGGTGTTTCTTTAGCGATCTTGGGGAAAGTTTATCTACCCTTCCATATGATATTACATGCGCCAGTTAGAGGTAACTGCTTTTTGTCTGAAGATATCATTTCAATTGCTTGAAATGATATTTGCACATGCACCATAGTTATGTGTCCTCATCAGCGAAGATCTTTAGCTGTAAGAAAATATATTGGACAACCAATCGGGAAATCTCTTTGGAATATCGTTCAATTCGGAATAGGAAACTGTAATTTCGAATGCCTTTTGAAAGAGGCCAAATACAAGCGAAAGCTAGAGGGTCCTTAGTGTTGGCAGGGTGTTTAACTACCTCTGTCTTACAAACAAATTTATCGGGAATATTAGTTGTTTCTTCTGAGACACTTTGAGGGCATCATCATGCAACAGCATAGCATCCATGTTCAACATTCGAGGGAGTTTGCTCAAACGCTGGATGTGCAATATCTAGCATTAAGTACTGACTGTTGTGACTGCCACCGTTTTTAACACTCGATGGTACACCCTCATAAAAACGCATTGAGATTTTTTTTACTAAAACAGATGTAAATGAGTGATGTTAGCATATTTTTATAAAACAATACAGCAATTTAATTAATTAAAGTGTTTTTTTTGTGATTAGCTGAAAAAGCTAATAAACTCAAAAATATACAGTTTGCCTTGATTTTTATGTTATCTATAAACGGATGAAACTTTTCTTAACAAAGCTGTGCTGTTTTTACCTTGAAATGTATTTCCAATCCCCTCAATTTGGTGAGAATTTATAAATCTCCCAGTACGTGAAACTTCGACATCCATCAAAAATGACACTGATAAGGAATCAACTCTATCTAGATGAAAAAAAGTTTTATACATACGGTTATGCAGCTGTATTTTTGTATTGAAATTACGCTATGAAAGTTGTACTTTCAAAAAATAGCAAAACAAATTGAGAAAGAAACTGATAATTCCCATTCGTGATGAAATTTTTGGCCATGCATTGGCCATTTATATTCAGATATACGCTGGACCATAAACGCTTAAAGAACTCGATCAGCGGCTGTTTGTCATCAAAAATACGTTCTTTCTTTGCTTTTATCATTGTTTTGGATTTGATTTTCGGGTCCTTTAGAATAATTTCTCTGTCGTAACGAATAAAGTCAGCCTTGCGTAATATGCAATAGCCATATTACACCGTGTAATACTCTATACTACACATACTCATCCCATGACCCGTGTGCCAAATGTGGCCTGCGACCCCTAACCTAATTTCGTAAATGAACTAAGCGGTACATTGTCAAACCACTAAAGTGACCCGCGGTGCAATTCCAGAACAATCACCTCACACATTTTTAGATAAACCTCAGCGACACATGGTGTATTCTTAGAGCACTTAAGAGATCTGCGGCATATTTGAAGTGATCCGCGGCACAATTCCATGGCACATTAGTGACTCGCGACACAGTTCCGGATAACTTAGAGTAACCCGTAGCACATTTTCAGATCAATTAGGTGACTCATGCCACATTCCTAGATCACTTAAGTGACCTGCAACATATATATAGATCAATTTAGTGATCCTTTTTATATTTCCAGAGCACTCAAGTGACTCGCGGCATATTTATTGATCACCTAAGACTTAGGTTGGGTACCTAAAACGGGTCACTAAGGCTGAGTGACCCGGTTCACAGTTCAGATTACTCAGGTCGTCCGCGGCACATTTCCATATCACTTAAGTGACCAGCGCTTAGGTCGAATCACCTCAGTATCCCACGTCACAGTTCCACATCATTTAAGTGGCCCGCTTCTGAATTTCATATCACTTGAGTGATCCGTGGCACAGTTGCAGACCACTTAATTGCAACGCTGCACATTTACATATCACATAAGTAACCTGCGGCGCTGTTCCAGATTGCATTATTAAGTGGGCCGCAGCATGTTATCAAATCAACGAAGTGGACCTCACTCTCCTAAAGGTTGAGCGCCCTTGCACTATACCCGCTGTGGTGGTCGAGTGGTCACGGTGACGGAGAGGACCCGGGTTCGAACCCCACCGGCGCCACAGTGGTGGTCGGCTGAAGTGGGTTTTCTGTGGTTTCCAACTTCAAGGCGCGAATGCGAGCCGATCTCCCCGTTAAGAAAGTCTCGCCATAGAGAGCAACAGGCCTACAACGTAACAAATATTCAATCATTACACTTCACTCACAATTTGAAGTATAGATGGCAGCACTGAAATATCAAGCACAACACTAGCTACACACTCAGACTGTTAGGTGCACTCACTTTGTTCCAGACTCTGTCAGGAAGCTGGGCTGGAAGAGATCTCGGCAACGGGATAAGTCCGTTGGCAGAGCCCCTGGCGTTCATTCATATACTGTGCACTAGGCTCTTGCATATTTTTCCCTGCAAGTTCCACCTCTTCAGGTAATGTGAAACCTTTTCCACCTTATCACACACTTCCACAGGAAAATATCGAAATTCCCATCGCATATACAAGTAATAAATATATAATCATAAATATAACAAATAATGATTTCAAATTGTTTTCCAGTGCAATCTAAACCTCATTATCTAGTATAAAATAACAAATAATATACAAAAACAAAAATTATCAATATTGAATAGATAGAGGATAGGTGAATCTCTCTAAAAGAAAAATTTGTCACCAACGTAATTTCTCATTTCTATCATTAAGAAATCAAATTTCTTCTTCTTTCTTTTGATTTATCTCAAATTTCTTTATCCAAATAACTTGACTGTCTGATTTTCTTTCTCTCTCTCTCTCTTTATTTTTATTTTTAAATCAAAAATCCTAAAACTAATATATTTCATTTTCGTCATTTGAATATATTTTCAGTACTATGTTGAAACGGAATTCCCATGAGAAAACAAGAAAATCGAAGATAATTTCAGGTCAGTTGAGAAAAATACTACTTTCTTTCACCCTTATCATGTTTATTCGGGTGATGGTGATGATTTTTTCCTTATATTTGCCCTCACATGATTAGAATGCTGTCAGAAACAGAATCGCATTTAAAAAAAAAAATGGAATCCGAAAATATATTCAATTGATGACGATAATTATTCGGAAACAAATTCATTTCTTTCTTTACATTTTTTTTTGTTTTATAAAAATATTTATTTCTCTTTTAGGTGATATATTTTATTGACTTGTTCACCTTATTCTTCTTATTTCATCGTACGATAAAAAAAAGTGCACAAAAATTGAGGAAATTAAAAATTTCAACCCCGTTACAATGCATATTTTAAAACTAAATTTTAAGTTGTCCGTACCTGTAGGAATTCAATTTAATATTCAGTATAGAAAGAAATTAAAAATATATATATATTAAAAATACAAATGAAATTTATATTTCAATATGAAATAAATATGATGCATAATGATCCATTGTTTTCTTTTTCATATTTTATCATTTTAATGTATTACTCGTATTGGAATTTCAAGTGGATAAAAATATCGAAATTAGAATATGTATTTCTCATTAATTTATATTAAATATTTTCATTGTGGTTCATATACGTTTAATACATTGCGTTCTTTTGCTCAGATTATAATAATTTTTTTCATATTCTGCCTGTTCTATTTTCTATTCAATTCATTATATGTGCGTATATCTATATTAACATAAACTAAAAATAACGTCTCAGCTTCCTGTGCAACTGGATTATAACGACATAATATTTCAAGAAACATAAAACTTGGAATTTCTTTCGTTTCGGAATACTGGATATAATGAGTAAAAAACACAAAGATATATGGAATTCATCATTATCTTTCCAAGGCTCATTCTGTCTGCTTCTGTTCTAATGGGAAGGAAACTATTATAATGATTCCATAATATAATAACGAACAATCCCTTCATACAAGTATGATTTAAAAATGTCCCTTATTTTTATTAGAAAGGGAAAACATCGAGACATATTTGTAAAAAGACAATGTAGAACCTGATCTCGCCGAATTCCAGGAAAACAGAAAAAAAAATTTGTAGGAAATCTGTTGAATTTAAGTATATTTAAAAATCTGTATTCAATTATATATACAGTGATAACAATAAGCATTTCAAGAAGAATTTGATAACTTTTAGAATGATATCTAACGTATTGCTTACGTGTTCCTTAACGTACAGAAAAATACATGTAAAGCCTTTGGTGTGAGATCTCAGATGTTTATATTTGAATTACATTATGAAATTTAGGTATATATGAAGTTAAACACGTAGTTGAATAAAAAAATGCATAAGTTGATACGATTACTAAAATACTTCATCAAGAAGTCACCAACGAATAAGGCAAATATTCGAAAATTACAAAAAACCCGTAATACATTTCAACACAGTCATCTTAGAGGAAAACAAATATTTAACAACTAATCACGCTGACCGAGGATCCCACTACGGATGGATGACAGATCTGAACTCTCGGTCGCTCAGCAGAAGAAAGTTTTGTCTGCTCACTTCAAACGTCATGGACGCTTGAAAAACAGAGCTACCTGATTGGTCTATTCGAATTTTCTTAGAATTCTCGCTCGTAATGAATGTAAGCCATGCCGTTGCAATCGGTGGTGTTGATTTATTGCCATTTACTAATCTATTTTTAAATATTTGAACGGTCAGGAGACTCATAGAGAGACATAAAGAATTCGAGTTACCACAATGTGCATAGCCTTTATTGATTTTGAGAAAGCGTTTGTCTTTGTCTTCGCATCCGCCGTTTTCAAAGCTAGATGTCATTGGGGTAGAGAAGACTTACATCAATATCTTCAAGAAAATATATGACGAAGCAACTGCAGCCATTCGTTTGGATAAAGGAAAAGCAAAGATTAAACATGGAAAAAGAGTCCGATAGAGAGATAATATGGCACCAAAGCTGTTTAGCGCTGTTTTAGAAGAAGTATTCAGAAAAGTGGATTGGGATGGGAAAGGAATTAAAATAAATATAGAATTTCTGAACCATTGGCGTTTTCCGACGACATTATTATTATCAGCAATAATCCAGACGAACTAAATGAACGAAAATAAATGATACAAGAACTGGTGAAGGCAAGTATTCAGGTGGGTTTGAAAATGAGTCTGCAAAAGACTAAAGTTTTGTTGACCTCCTATTCTTTGAAGAAAATTTAAACGATCTTGCTCAACAACACAAAGATAGAAGAAGTAGAAAGCTATGTTTATCTGGGACAATAAATTACCATTGATAACAAAATATATATCAGGATCGGGTGGAACACTTTTGGCGAAAACTGTGTTATTCCAAAGAGCTACATGCCATTATGCCTGAAAAGAAAAGTGTTTAACCAGTGTTAGCTAAAAGCACTGACTTATGGAGCTGAAACATGGACGCTTTCAAACAGGACGATACAAACGCTACAGAAAACACACAGGAGCATGGAAAGATGTAAGTTAAGCAACACAAGGAGAGACAGAAAAAGTATCACTTGGATAAGAAGCCACACAATATATGGTATCGTGAAAAGAAGAAAACGTTTAAATAGAAATTGGCTAGACGTATTGCAAGAAGACAAGACAACAGATGAACCGCAGGTATTCTGGATTGGTACCCTAGTGGTGTTAAACGTTCGAGAAGATGTCCCCAAACAAGAGGGATCGACGAGGTCCGAAAGTGGCGGCTGGAGTCAACCGGATGGCAAAAACGTCAGACAGCGTGAAATTAAAAAAAAATTAGAGGGGACCTTAACCCATCGGTGGATTTAATGGTTGATGACGATGATGATATGGGCCTTCTTAGCAGCTGTAAACTGACTTAGGGAAAAACTTTCATTTCCCGAAATATGAAATTTATGTCCCTCTTGTCAACAGTGGGTACGTTCGAGGTGAATCAGGAATGTGAAAAATCGACCATCGCCGCTCACTGTTAGCTAGAGGGCCATACATGTAATGTTCAGAAGGCTAGAGTTCTTCACAAAGTGAAGTCCACACCTGATTGGGATTTCTACATGTATTCAAAAATATATTAGTGAACGACAATAAATTAAGACCGCCGATTGCAACGCCATGGATTATATATTCATTACGAGCAGGAATTCTAGAAAAATTCGAATCTACCAATCGGGTAGCTCCATTTCACAAGTATCTGTCAGAGCACTGCATCAGTCTTATACGCAGGCTCTCAGCTTCATTCTGACCATGACGTAGAAAGTGAACAGACATTTTTTTTTTCCGCTGAGCTACCAAGACTTACTTAAGATTTGGTAACCAACCAAAAGTTGAATCCTCGATCAGCGTGATTGGTGAAATTCCTTTTCCTTTCAAGACGACACCCACTGTGTGTCGAAATGCATTAGGAGTTTAGGAATAATTTTTGTATATATTTGTCTTATTCGTTGGTGACTTCTTAACATTCTGCACACAACGTTTAGTTTTGTCTATTCTCCCATAAACTACTTTATATGACATATTCTGAAATATCAAGATAAGGTTGCCCGATAATGAATACCAGAATTTTTATTGTTTACCTCATTTTGATTGATTGGAAAAGTGTTTGCACAAATGAATGGCGCGATTTGAAAAATTTATATTTTCAAAACTATTACACATAATACACATATACACATAATATATTCTGTGAACACTAAAATAAAGAAAAACATATTACATATCATCCCGTTGTTGATCTAGAACTGTTCACAATTAGCAGAATGCGCGATTAGGTGCTTAAATATATTCTGAAAGATGCTTATGATTGTTAGTCAATTGCTTTTTCTTTCTATTTAGGAATTACCATAACTCTGTAGAAGTTCTTGAAACTTTGATTAGTCAAAATCGTACGAAATGTAAACGAAAAGTAGTAATTATTGGATTCATAAAATCATGATGATAAACTTTTTGCTTGAATTATTGCTTCTTTACATTAATTGGGTAATTTCTTAAGTAATAAAATGTAAACACATTGCATCATTACATACTTGTCGGAGTTTGGATAATTTCAGAATCTTTTTCTTTTTTCTTTCTGACCTTTTAATTCGAAGTTAATTGTATGCAGAAGGCAGGAAAAATATTATATTTGGAATCAGTCCAAATATTGGAACATATAACGTTGGAAAATATAAGTGTCCAAACGAAGTTGGACACTTATGGTACCAAATGAGTACAAACTTTGGTACCTTAATATCAATCTGATAATTTAAATACCTGTAACACCCCCCCACCCCCACCAAAAAAAACCTGTATTTTTTTCCAGTCAACATGATTTCACACTTTTTTGTTGTTTCAATAAAACGTTGTGGATATAAATTAATTATTTTCTATCTTTGCCAACATGCCATCACCTGAAGAAAACTTAGCTTGAAAATTGACTTGTTATTTTCATTTATTTTCTTATTAAGGTTCATTTAATTTTCTCACTTAATTGTTAAAAGCTGTATGAAAAAATAAAACTACTAGTTTTTCCTTAACTGTAAAAGAAACTCAAGGAGAAGGAACTCAACTGAGAGAAATACTTAAAAGAAAAACTGTTTCTGAGAAACAAACTGAAAAAAATTACCATTTTTCCGTTGTCAAACATCTTTTGCAGAATTCCTACAGGCTAGTATTAT
This sequence comes from Pholcus phalangioides, assembly GCF_987345545.1. Lineage (NCBI taxonomy): Eukaryota > Metazoa > Arthropoda > Arachnida > Araneae > Pholcidae > Pholcus > Pholcus phalangioides. The sequence goes on from NW_028301597.1 coordinate 32,355,597, forward strand.
AGTAACCATCAGACGAGTGCTAATATAGCTCTGAGAGTAGAAAAAATTATTGTTCTAAAGTTACTCCGGAATGCTGGGTAACTTTAGGAAAACCGAATCAGGTCTTTCTCCTATTTATTTTATAAATAATTTTAAATGATCGGTCCTGGTAAGCAAAATGAGGGTTGTAGCTATATTATCGTCCAGAAATCATGTTGTTAAAACTCACAGTACGGATACCAAATTCAAAAATGTGCAATTCTTTTGCCCAAAAATTTCTCTGTATATCCTATTTATTGTTTTCATTCCATTTATATATTTATAACTTTCGTACTTCCAGATAATATTAAAAAAATATTGTCTTTGTCTCGTAGGTTTTCTTCACACCGCCCCGAGGAAGAAGAACTATATCGACACCAGTTTGACCCTGAAGGAGCATCGCTATTCAATGAATAAGGAACCGGGAGAAAAACTGAACAAAACCATGAGGAATTCATCAAACTTTATAAAACTATAGCATACAAGTTGTGCTCAAAGTGGCAGAGAAAGAGGAAAGAACAAAAAAGCAAACAAAGTTTACACTTCCAAGGAAATTATAAGGAAAAAAAAAGAATTTACTGTAGGAGGAACGCTCTTCGATGCTTACTTAATCCACTCCAGAAGTGAAGAAGTAATACGATGGATTATGTTCTCTCACAAGTGTATTATATTATATATATATATATATATATACATACATATAACTAAATTTAAGAGAAAAGCGCTGTCTCTTATCGTAGGATTTAAAACTCCAGGAGAAAAATAAAACAGGAAAAACTTTCGCCTGCAACTTGTGTGTATGTGTACTTGGGACAAAAAAAAAAAAGATGTTTCGATTGATTGTGTGTGCAAAGATGTGCATAACGTGTAAATTGTTTTTTCAATCATTCCAATCCACTCTTCAAAACAATAATACAAGAAATTTAAAAAACAGAGTTCGATATTAAATATGCGTTCCTAAGTCAATTAAAATAAGATTATACGTAGCGCATGCATTTTCCTTTGTCTAAAATGCTTGCGGCAACAATCGAATTATAATGTTATTGATTATCCTTATGGAACATAATTGTATTCTGGAATTGAAGGAAAAGAAATATAACAGATTACATTCGAGGTAACTTCGTATGCAGTCTTATCTCGTCATGCATGTAGAGAATTTTCCATGCAGCCAATTGATTTTTTTGTTTTCCGAATCATTTTGCAAATATTGTTATGCGCACATATGCTCATCGTGTGTTTTATTAAATATGATTGTTGCCGATAGAAGATTTGATTCATTTGCTTGTCTTTTCTTGTCGTTGTCTGAAACCTATATAAAAACCAATGTAATTTACATCATTTTATATGAGGTGCTTAGTATACCAAGATGCCGCTGCGCGGTGATGTGAGCATCGCGATGGACACTCATTACGAGGATCCAGGTTCAAACCCCGGTCATGGCCCAGTAGTTGTCGACTGGAGTTGGTTTTCTGCGGTTTTCCCAACTTAACTTTGCTCGTGAATGAAAGCCAGTCTCCCATTTAAAAAGTCTCCACAGAAAGCAGGCAGCAACCAGAACATGATACGTATATACCATGAAAATTCAAGCACTTTCCATCTTTACTCCAAAATATCGACAGCACAAGCCGAACACGTACGACCAATAGGCACAATTTTGACAGCATAAATACATCAGGGCCGCACATACACCCAGAACACATTCCGGCAGGTACGAATTCGCTGGAAATTTCGTGGAGGAATGTGAATGAGTGCATGTACGGTTATACAGAGGTATGCCTATATCAAGATACACTTCAAACACCGCGTCTATCCCTTATATGAGAATCGCTGTTTAAAATAAAGGGGGATAATTATTGTGGCTTTCATTCGTAGTCCTCACCATTCATTAAATATGATGGTTTCTATTTTTATGTATTCATTCGAAGGTAATGAAGTAATGTAGCCCAGCCATGAGTAAATTATTTCTGTTTATCCTTACAGCGGCAAAACCGAGACATCTCTACTAACGTGATCTACTGTTGGCAATCCCGGAATATCTCGGATTCTTGAAACGCTCTTATTTCGGCATTGACAAGCCCAGCTAGTTTTGCGTAACAATCTTTCTCTGATAACAAGTTTTCATCTCTCCCGTCTTGTCAATCAACTGTCTGAGGAAGGGAGGAGTCACCCTTTGTTCAAAGTCTGCTAACAGAAAGGGGGAGAGAGACGATGTTTTTTTTTCTTCAATTTCGAGATAGCATAGTAGTACAAGGTGGGCAAAAATAAACTTTAAAAATGTATAAAAACCGAAAAAAATAATCAAAATAAAAAACGTTTTGCAGGGTTAGCATAGATAGTCACGGGAATTTTTCAAGACAGGAAAAATAACTCAAAAACAGCCGGTAGGTGGTGCTGGTACGAGCGAACTTACGCTCCTTATCCACAATCAGTTCACCGTTGTAAACCGTGTACGTAGTCCTGCTGCACTCTGCCGTTGCTGGATTTGTGACTCGCCTGCAATGTCTGGTGGTGGTGGTGGTGATGTGGAACACATACTGCTGTAATAAACGATTTGGCGGCATTCTGTTCGTTATTTGCGTATCTTTTCTTTGACTTGTGTACGTCAGCGCTACCACCTATCGGCTGTTTTTTTAGTTGTTTTTCCCCTGTCTTAAAAAACTCCTGTCACCTAGTGATGCTAACCCTGCAAATCGTTTTTTATTTCGGTTATTTTTCCGGTTTTTATGAATTACGGACTTCTGGCCCACCCTGTATTACTTGGAGCATATTAACAGAAAGTAATATTTTGTTTTTTTGCTTTTCTTATTATAAATATTACACTGTTGGCCACCCAAATTGCAACACCAAGAAAGACAAGAGATATCGCAACAATATTTATTTTGTAGATAACGTGTTGACCAAGCATCAAATGATTAAATTTATAGACTTCTGTGAAGTGTGGTTCCTGCCAAAATCAGTAGCCAGAGTAGCCGCCATTGTTGGAGATCACCGCTGCCACACGCCTCGGCATTGATTCAAAGAGACTTTGGACGTGTTCTTGGGGTACAGCAGACCAAGCAGCTTCCACGCGTTGCCAAAGTTGATCTGGTGTGGCAGCTGGGGATGTAATCTGGGTCAATCGTTGAGCAACCATGGACCACATGTTTTCTATCGGCGAAAGATCCGGAGAGCGAGCTGGCCAGGGAAGCAATAAAATCTGGCGATTGACGAAGAACCTTTGGACAATGCGTGCCACGTGTGGTCGCGCATTATGCTGTTGAAATATGGCTGTGGGCAAGCCCTGAAGGTAAGGAAGGACAACTGGCTCCAACACCTCGGAGATGTAGCGCTGGCTTTTTAAAGTACCGGCAATCCGTACTAGAGGAGTGCGAGAGTGATATCCAATACCGCCCCATACCATAATACCCGGTGCAGGACCAGTGTGGCGGTGCATAACGCAGCTGTTCAGCATCCTCTCTCCACGGTGTCTCCAGACTCGAATCCGACCATCGTGGTGTTGCAGACAGCAGCGTGACTCGTCAGTAAAGACAATTTCATTCCATTGTGCCGTTCACATCCTTCTTTCATTGCACCATTGGCGGCGGAGACGTCTGTGGTTCTGCGTCAAGGGTAGACGAAGCAATGGACGTCTTGCGGACACACCACTCTGCTGTAAACGGCGTCGAATGGTACGCGCAGACACTGGATGATGCGGTACAGACTGAATGTGCTGTGCTATGGTTCGTGATGTGGCTGAGCGATCCGTCACTGCCATACGCACAATACGCCTGTCATCACGTGAAGTGGTGCACTGAGGTGGATGCGATCCAACACGTCGGTCCGTCGTACCCTCCTGCATCCAACGATCACATATCCGCATTACAGTTGTTTGGTTTCGTCCAACACGACTACCGATTTCCCTGAAAGATAATCCACAATCTCGGTAGGCCACTATCCTTCCTCTGTCGAACTCGGATACTTGATCAAAAGATGATCGCTGTTTTCTACGAGGCATAATTGATCGTTTTTTTGAAAAAACCACAAGAAAAACACAATTGCCGTACTTCAAATCCTCGAAATCTCCAAGCCTTAAATAGCGCTTTGAAGTGGCGTCACAGGCGCGCGTGATGTGTGTCTGCGCTGAAATTCTAATCATTTGCATATCTCACCTCCGCTAATGCATGTTGTAAATTTCATATTATTTGCATGCTTCCTTCAGGGTGTTGCATTTACGGTGGCCAGCAGTGTATTTTGTATATTTAGGGAAGTGACATTCCGTAATCAGAAAAAAAAAATGTTGAAGCAGGTGAAGATTTCCATAAGGTTTAGTGTTTTTCAATATGACAGTTATAATGCGGATCGGGAAAATTTAAAAAAAAAATCGCTTAAAAGATTAAACAGCCAACATTATGGTCAGCGGCAGCGTTCAAAGTTTTTTGCACACTTTTGAGATGGGATTCAAATAAAAACAAATTCTTGATATGTCGCTTTTCAAGTGTCACCGCGAGGACGAAACAGCAGCATTGCGAACCGCCATCGAATCGGACTGAGAGCAGTAAGGTACCCGTGAGATTCAGCGTTATAGCCCATGGAAAATATAACCTTATCGAAAAGATATAGCCCATCTCCAACATTTATCTCCTGTGACTGCAGTCATCAAGAGTTGAATATTGAGTTCCGTATTTCCGATAGGGTTTACTGAAGTAACGAAACTTTCCAATGGATACCTGTGATATTGACATATTTGTAAGGTGTTGATATACAGTATATCGACCAGATCGAAAATTTTATGTTGCAATATATTTTATACGCACAATTCCTGTTGAAGATAATTTATATTTTTTAGAGATTTGTGTAATATAATCAAATATGGCATCATACCAAACTAAATCAATTGCTTCAAAAGCATACTGACCAAAAAACTGTGACTTATTATCACACTTTTTATAAACACGTGAATTCTATCCTTAGAATAATGTATTACTGAGCACTATTTTGTTTTACATCAAACAGAATACTTGACTTTCAATATTCTGTAATTCTGTAAACGAAATCTCATTTTTCTCAGTACAAGGATATATAACAAATATATAGATTTTTTTTCGAATAACGAACAACAGTTAACAAAAACTCTGTGAGTCACGTAAACAAGATAAATCTGCACTCAGTAAAACCAGGATTACTTCAAGAAGGGATTTAAATATATCCGCAACCAAATACCATTCATCCGATTATCCTTCAACTAGTTAGCTCCCGAAATCGAGTCTGTTTCTTTGGTCCAGAGTTCACGTTGAGAGAACTGGAAGAGCATGGAAACAGTCTCTGATCTTTGGGATACTTTTATTTATTCGATCGTTTAGTTAGTATTCCATTAATTTACCAGTATCCACTTGCCTTTACCCACTTAAATTACTGTTTAACTATACATACACTTCGTATGCATTCCTCTGGTGAATTTCCAACGAATTGGTATACTCAGGAACGTATTTTTGTGAGCGCATATGCGTGGCCCTAACGTATTTTTGTGGTCAGAGTTATACTTGCTTCGTGTCATACTGGAGCTGTCATCTGCCTTCCATATTTTTAAAGTGAAAATGACAAGTGTGTGAAATTTCATGTTATATAAGTATCGTGTTGAAGACTGGCCCATACTACTCCACCATTTATACACCTCCTACACATTTCTCTCTCAGGGCCGTCATTTAAACTTTTTCCAGGGAAGGAACTTTTTCTGGGGAGGAGAGGCAAACAACATGTACTCAATGTATGCATATATATATATATATATATATATATATATATATATATATATATATATATATATATATATATATATATATATATATACCATTTTTAGTGTATTTTCAAAGGCCAGGGGGGCCCCCCCGGGACCCCCCCCCTTCCCAAATGACGGGCCTGATTTCTCTGCGGAATTTCTAACGAATCGGTACATGCTGAAATGTGTGTCCCAGATGTAACAACAAAACTTCTTCATACCAAAAAACAAACAGTTTTTTTGAAAATAGACTTTTTAACGTTCAATAAAAACACACGAATAAATGTGTATCCTCAATTAAATATCATTGTGGTGTCAAATAGTATACGAAACAAGTAAATCGATCACCAGCAGTAATTATAATAAAACGAATTGTGGATATTCAACCAAAAAAATCAGAAAATCACGTAATTGAAAATAGATGCACTTAAATTGATGTTTGAGAATTTTCTCTGTTGAATATTATAAATGTGGTACTTTTTTAACGTTTAAATAACACATTTAATATTATTTTTCTCCATGTTTTCAATCAATGCATTCAACAGTTCTATGATATGTAATTCACATGGAGAGATTACAAAAATGATTTTCCAAACATTCACATGGATGTGATTGTTGAAACCTTCGAATTTATCTGATAAACAAATCATAATCGTATCTGAAAGTGAAATAAACGTAACTTTTTCAATGTGCTATTGTCAAGTTGAATTCCAGTATTTAAAGACTTACAGAGTGATTTGGTAGGTTTTGTTTGTTATCCCGTCAAGGACATAAATTCATCTTCAGCTACTATCCCGGAAATGTTTTGAACTGCATGATTTAATTCATCACATTTTTAAAATCAATTTTTAATTTCAATTTATTCATGCAAAAAGGACCAGAAAAAGCAATGCATCATCATTGATGGGATGGAGATTACAAATAAATACCATGTTCCCCTACTGGTTGTTACAATGTACAAATTCAAGAATACATTTTGTTTGCGCGCACGTGTGTGTGTGTGTTTTGTGAAGAACTGTTACACCAGAGAGATTCGTATTAGACCTACACTGAGTGGCCACTTTGTTATGGCCTACTACTGCTTAACCGTATATGCAGCTCGTACACATTCCTACGTGGAATTTCTCACAATTCGGCACATGCTGAAATCTGTGTGTATTTGAGTGAGTGTGTACCCCTACCCCTAACGTATTTATGTTGTTTGACATCGGTATTGTGCTGTGCTATCTGACCAAAAATAATCGAAACATTGATTTGTGGATAACCACTTATTATTCAGCTTCTTTCAGCAAGTAACTAAAATTACAGCTCGCTGTATCGCCGACGTCTTTCTTAATTTTTGCGAAATACAACTGGGATGTTTATATAAGTTCCACTATATATCTGGCACCCAAATTATGAAAACATAAAATTGATATTTCTTGCACATGCGCAATTAAAAATTATTTACTCAAAATACCTCACACTGAATATTGAATTGTTGTATTTGAAACTTCTTTGCAGTATGCCTCATGTATAGTGTCGGATTTTCTGTAGCTTTCATGTAAAATGTTAATTACTCCCCATATACAAATACAAATACAACGCCACAACAGGCAAATTGCCCAACGAGGTGGCTGACTTAAGAACATCATGGATCCCCGAGCCCCTACCTACTACTGCTACACCACACATGCACCCCGCCCCCCGCGGAACTCCCCAACGAATCGGTACATGCGTGAATGTGCGTGTACGTGTAGTGCAACCTGACGTAAAGTTTTGTTTCTGTGTAATGTTTGTTATGTGTAGTGCTGTCATCTGCCCCCAGTTTTACTAACTATGAGTGAAGTGTTATGGTTGAATGATTTACCGTTGTAGGACTGTTGCTCTCTGTGGCGAGACTTTTTAACGGGGAGATCGGCTCGCATTTGCGCCTTGAAGTTGGGAACCACAGAAAACCAACTTCAGCCAACCACCACTGTGGGGTTCGAACCCGGATCCTCGCATCACGAGTCCGGCACTATAACCACTCGACCACCACAGCGGCCCTGAAACAATTTTTCATCCACCTCCATGATGATTTAACACCCTCGCTTAGCGCAGTATAGGACACCAATGCGCTAAGCGAATGCCTTACACGTTAAAAAGATCAGTGCAAATTTCATCAGTGCATGAAGAAACATGCGATGGAAATCGGAGATTTTATATGAAACGTTGATATACGTGTTATTTCCCGGAAATTCACACACGTATTGCACAAAATGAATAAAATATTTATTTGATAATATAATTTTATAAGTTACAAATCATTTGCAGTTTTTCAAGGTACAGAGTTGATCAAAAACATTTTTTCTGTGTTCAATTTTTCGTGGGTCCCCTTAAAACTTTCGAATCCACATTGGAAAGTTTCAGTTCAAATAGTATGTTTACATTCCTGAAATTACAGAACAGCGAGACGCCTACTTAATTTATTTAAAACCATCAGGTGCTCGCAATAAAGTGTATACGAAAGGTCACTCAGTGTATTTTCTGGTTCAAATAGAAATATATGGATACATCCACCGTGTATCGTATTGAATTGACGTGGATATTCCCGAAAAAAATCACAAACAGATTTAGAAAACTATATAACTGAGAACTTACTTTTTTGTGTGTGTGCATTATTTATATATAAACTTACTTTTTTTGAAATACATTATTATACTTATCGTAGAATTCCAATCATAAATGAATTAAAAATTTACTTTCTAATAATGGTTACAAAAAAAAAAAATCTGAAGCTGTATATACTATCATTAGAAATCCAAAGGAAAAAAACGTAATTATTCTCTATTCAACTCGGATTTCGGCTCCATGTTATTTTATGCACCATTTGATTTCTTTCATGGACACGGCCGACTTGGATAATCAACATCGTTCCTTTTCCAATACCATAAATGGTGAAAAACAGAGAGAGAGAGAGAGAGAGGAAAAAAAAATCAGCAGTAAATTAGAAATCCATTAAAGAGTTAACATCTCAATTCGCAATCTATTCCAGGAATCTTACTTCAGAGGCGGAGAAAATATCGGAAACTGGCAACACCCTTTTCCCCGTTTTCTGCTTTTTCTCAAGGATCGAAATTCATAGATGCAAAAATTTTAATAGTCTCTTCTCTCTCCCTTCTTATTTATTTATTATTTTTTGACGCAAAAGATTTCGATCGAAACAGAAAATAAAAAAAAATATATTATATTAAAACCAAAGCTTCTTAGAATTGTAATAATCTTCAAAGATCTTTAATGGACTGCTAATCATTCCTTCCTACATCTACCTTAAAGGTTAAGACCCACAAAATAATGTGTTCACTCGAGATTGGAAATCGCTGCTATGGGAACTGCTATCTGCTCAGTGAGCTTTTACTGCATTATCTTTTTTTTTCTATATATAATAATACCAATAAACTATAATCTGGTAATATCTCTCCGTCAAAGAATAACATGGACGAAAAACGTGCTTCCGGAATTTCAAAGAGTTTTAAGCTTTTTCTTAATGTAATATTTATAGACTCCGTTTGCTGAGGAGGATTAGTTTGATCACCGAACGGACTTATGCATGTGTTTAAAGTAATAATTCATCGCTGAAAGCAGATTTCATCTACTTTTTTAAAATAGTAAAACAGTCAAGTGCGTTAGTGATGATCCGTTGTCTATTTTGTGTATTTATATTGTCCCGTTGTCTATTTTCCCATTTTCCGATAACTTCAATTGCCTATTCAAAGTCACTTTATCCATTCGGTTCTGACGGTAGTTCAAAGTAATGCTAACTTTCTTGGGAGATGAGATTTTCTGAAGGATGAGAGCAGTATAATTACTTCACGATTACCAGATCACAGCAAAAGTGTGGGACAACTAGTTTTTAAATATCACGAAGATTTATGAATAAAAATCCACTTTTATAGTCACATCATTGTAAGGAGCTATAGTTGCAACTTTGCAGAGGTGTAATACCAAAGACATAGTTTACCTCACTTGAATACTTTGGTTCGGGAACCCCTTGGATACTATGCATTTATACAAATACAAATACAACACCACAACAGGCAAATTGCCCAACGAGGTGGCTGACTTGAGAACATCATGGATCCCCGAGCCCTTTTTTACCCTACCTACGAGCCCTACCTACTACTGCTACACCACACATGCACCCCGCCCACAACCCCCCGTGGAACCCCCAACGAATCGGTACATGCGGGAATGTGCGTGTACGTGTAGTGAAACCTGACGTGAAGTTTTTTTGTTTCTCTGTAATGCTTGTTATGTGTAGTGCTGCCATCTGCCACCAGTTTTTCAAACTATGAGTGAAGTGTTATGATTGAATGATTTTTCGTTGTAGGACTGTTGCTCTCTGTGGCGAGACTTTTTAACGGGGAGATCGGCTCGCATTTGCGCCTTGAAGTTGGGAACCACAGAAAACCAACTTCAGCCGACCACCACTGTGGGGTTCGAACTCGGATCCTCGCATCGCGAGTCCGTCACTATAACCACTCGACCACCACAGCGAGTGGGCCACCAATACGAGATTCACAGTAACATGAACAAGCATGTATAAATATATACGCAAAAGTGCAAGACTGTACGAAAAATAAAAATTGATCGAGGGCCTTGGTTTGTGAACTAAAAGACCACGAGTCATCATGTTCATTCCTGTACGATTTCAAAAACCATGAGCAATGCTGAAAATAAAATTCTGTTCAAATTGAAAACAATGAAGTTGTACAAGAATTTTAGGGGAGGGGCTATTTTTTGGGTGCTTTGAGGACCCAATTGACAATATAAATTCAAATTAACGTGTATATACATAAATATAATACAAGAAAATATAACTGCAACTTATAACGTATAAAGATATGACCTATGTATACCAGGGTTGTAAAAAACCCGGTTTTTTATAAAAAAAAACCCAGCCCGGGCTGGTTTTTCTAAAAACCGATGATTTTTAGGTAAAAAAAAAACCGGGTTTTTTTGGGAAAATTGAATTTCTCATTTCCGCAACCTCGACATATTTAATTTAAACATGTATGTACATCCTTTATGTGTACATCTTACATCGTGCCTATATATACATTTTTGGTGCACGTTAAACTATGTATTTGATTAATGAAATTGGCCATACAACGAGGGAATAATTGTTCACACATAAACACACCCACTTCTGCATAATTATATCTGAACCTTGGATTATATACAGAACTGCAGCAAGAAAATTATTTGTGGTAAATCAAATGAATTTGGATAATGAAAATTCTGAGAAATCAGGGTGGTGTCTGAGAATTTTTTTTCTCCAAATTTTTCAAACTCTGCAGAAAATGTATTTAAAAAAGTCCGTCAAAAATAAAACCTTTAGCCATGTAACCAGAACCATTAATTTTTTCTTTTTTAATCGAACCCAAACCTTCAGGAGCTAAAGTCACGCTTTTCTCTTTTTCTTGAGTTCCTCACATTGTTGAAAAATATCCCTGCTTCATTAAATTAAATTCTAAAATATTTTTAAAAGAACAGTAATAATTAAAAAATGATCTCGTTAAGAGGAGGAGATAACAGTCATTCTGAGGATTCATTACTCTGGAGGTGTTTCCCCACTTGTTCAAATTAGTCATTTTTGGGAACTTAAAAGTACGGAATAACGTGAATTATCATTAAATACAAATGTCAATAACATTATTGTATATTAATATCACTTCATACAAGACAACCTGTCATGTATAGCAACAGAATTCCTTCATCTGGCTGACGATTTTAACAGGCTAATTTTCGGATGGTTGGGCTTATATTATGATCATCTGTAAAAATCAAGCTAAGACTTATTTTCTGGTTAGGTGTTACTTTTGGAGAAAAACTATACTTTTTGTTCTGTTCACTTGAAGGTGTTCGCTGCCAATGTTCAATTCAAGAATCCCACAAAGTTATTTTCTTTTTGTTATGAGATAATTTTATTTCTGTCTCTTGATATTTCAGTTATGAAAGTCTGATGTACCTGTATAAAAATTATAAAAATGTAATGCAAACATATCAATATTTTTTGAATGAAAATTCAGTTTACATAAATTGGTTTACTTCTTCACAGAGGGTTCAATTTATTTATACAAGAATTTGCGTGTGAGTGGGAAAATTATAATGTATTATAAATAAGCAATAATTTCTTTGGATATGTTTATCATATATTACACGTCAGGTATATTATATATATTACATATCTAAGTCCATGGTTAAATTTTCTGTTTGCAGTTTCTTGTAACATTTTAATACGTGAATCTCTTACCTAAATGTTTACATAAAAAAAAGTAGTCGGAAGAATTATAAAAAACTGTGTTTGTATTCCACGAAATTATTTATCACATTTTTGCTCCCAAAAAAAAATCTTTTAAAAATACTTTAAAATATACATATTCTAAACACTGCACTATGCAGCAATTTTTGGAATACATAACTAACCTGAACATGAAATTTTAACCTGAAAGCAACACATTTTCTTTGAAAATAAACAATTATCCCCGAAAAAAAACCCCATTTACCCAAAAATCTCAGCCTATACGAACAAATATTTTTTAATTGAAATTTCGGAATACATTTATATGTTGTTATAATCAATTTCTGTTAATTTCAATGTTATTTGAAAAGTCCATGAACTCACACAAAAAATGTATCTAATGAATTCATTGCGACCCACACTTTAAGCCATATAATGATAAATCGCATGAAAGCCCTTGGCCCACAGACCATACATGGCCATGGGGGTTATCTGATGCGGTCTGCCCTCCTCAAACCTAATTTTGTAAAAATGAACTAAGCGGCGTATTTACAGATCGCTTAAGTGTCCCGTGGTACAATTCCAGTGCATTTAAGCGGCCCGTGGTACATTTTCAGATCACTTAAATGACCCGGGACACAGTTCCAGAATACTTAAATGACCCGGGACACAGTTCTAGAACACTTAAGTGATCCGTGACACATTTAGAAATCCCTTGAGTGGCATGTGACGTAGTTTTAGAGCACTTAAGTGACCCAAAGTAGGGTTCTACATCACTCAAGTTACCCGCGGCGCATTCTCAGATCATTTAAGCGATCCGCGGCTTATAACTACGGATCACTTGAGTGATGCGTGGCACAGTTCCAGAGCACTTTAGCGGCCCGGACACATTTCTAGATCACTTGGATCCCCGAAACATTTAGAGATCACTAAAGTGGCTCTGTAGGGCACTTATCAATGGGGAGAATGTTACTTCAAGTGTCCACAAACTATCGAAAGGTTTTTCTCGTTGTTGGTGGGCGCGGTAGCCCAGGTCGATAAGATGCTCGCCTAAAGTACCAAAGGATGTTTAGAGGTGTCGCGAGTTCGCTACCCGGTTCGTCCTTGTCAGAAAACTTTCCTGACACAGGGTTACAACAAAAAAAACGGCGACAAGACCGCAGGGGAAAAAAATTCCCACCGTAAGGCAGCAATTTTTTCTGGCAGTCTTCCATCGAGGGGTTAGCGCACCAACCCCTCGACGAATATTAAAAACAAGCCTGATGTTCGGAATCGGCAATAAATTGTAGGTCCCGGTCTAATTAGCCCTCGTGTGCCGAAAATGACCGTGGTGCGACAAAAATGATCAAATCATCGTTTTTGGTGCACCGAGTAAGATCCATAGGGAATAATTCATATTTTCATAAAGGGTGGTTGATGACGTAATCATTATCCAAACCCCCCTCCCCCCTTGTCATCAAAAGTCAGCGAATCGGAAACTCCCGTATCCCAATCGAAGCTGACGTAATACTTGAATGGCCCCTAATAAAGGTATGAAATTGTTCTCGCTTCTACTAATTATGATTTCAGTGAGAGGAAATTAACTTTCTCCCTTTCTTTTTACATTGTGTTTTTGCTAAGTTCAATTCAGTTTAAGAATCGACCATTTGATTTCCGCTAGAAATAGTGGACACTTTTCCTGAAACACACAACGTACAATTATAAACACAATTATTAAATTATATTCTTTAAAATGCTTGCCATTTCGCTACTGTGGGTGATTGATATTTATTCCCGCAGTAACACATTTCTTCGGTCGCTGTCGAACGAGCGGAATTTTTGAGAGTCAGTGTTAGGTTTGAAGGAACTCGCGCGCATTCACACACTGAGTAAATGTTCCTAAAGAGTTAGCGTATATTCCAAGATTCGCGAGATTAAACTTTCACTCTCTGGAGCACTAACCGAATCTCTCATTTTCCTAGTTACTGGCATGGAATAATTACTTCCCTTCTGGAGGGAACGAGTTTCATAAGCATTAATTATCTAGTTCTTGTGAGTGAATATGCGTATGTGTGTGTGTGTGTGTTTTACGCATTTGACTTTAATCTCAAGATGGCGTTTACGAGAAAATTCTGGATTCCACGATTTTGAAAATTTGAACGAAATCTCCAGAAATGTATAAAGTTGTATGTAGGAGTTATGTGTGTACGTGTTCGTACATCTCCCTCTCTCCGTCTTTAACCTAACAATAAACACTTTCGAGTAAAACATTCCGCGAATGTTAAATATCGCGGAAAAGGCAAAGACCTTCAAATGCAGGGAATAAAGTTTAAAGGTAGTAAATACACGTTTTAATTCCTTTCTCACTCCTACACTATTTTCAAAACTGGATATTGCTCGGATACCCTTTCCCTTGTAAATATCTGCGTGAAACCGCGGACTTCTCGTTGTCGTTTAGACTTGGAGTGTCAACGAAATTAATTGAAACTACGTGAAATATCCCAATTAACACCAACTTGAACTTTTAGGTTGACCCTCTACTCCCTCCGTCTCCCCCAATCCTTTTGAGCATTTATGGCTTCGTTAAATCCAAGAGTCAACACGGAACTCCAGGGTATGACATCAAGGTAATATTTCGTACAAAGAGTTTCGGGTAAATAAATCCAATAATTCAAAGGAAAAAGTTTTAGTCAATTAAGTTTGGATTGTATCAGGTATAGCGATTAGAATTGCAGCTGATATTACATTGTTAATTAGTGATATCAATGGTTTAGAGCAGTGTTTCTCAACCACCGGTCCGCAGACCGGTACCGGGTCCTAGTATCATTCGTACCGGGCCGCGAGTGATTAGCTGTTTAATTTTTCCTCATTTATTTTCTGCTGACCGTGTGTTTGGCTGGGCCTTCGACTTACAAAAATGAATAAAACCGGGCCACGGGCTTGAAAAGTTTGAGAATCACTGGTTTAGAGCAGTATCATTCGACATTTTTTCTACTTGCGTACTGGTCAGATAAAGTGAACAATTTTGCGGATCGGCATGAATGGAATCGACCGGGGGAAAAAATAATAGAAGGTTATAAAAGGTACAATTTTCCTCCTTTCGCTTTCACAAAATCGTTATACGGAGACCCCTGCTGCTATCTATCAAATACAAACAAAGTTATTTGTTATAATACTGCAAGTAAAATTGGTTGTTGGCTCTAAACAAGTGGGTAGCATGAAAATGAATATCATTTCGTATTGCAATTTTTTTTTTCATTTTCATGACGCACACTGGTGTAAATCCTAATACCTGCTACCATTTTTTGTACACAAATAGCAAATAATATGCGCTGGTACCCCTACTACTCAAATAAAAACAAAACTGTTTGTCATAATTCTTCGAGTAAAATTAGATGTTGGTTTTAATGCGGTGAGAAAACAAAAATAAATAGTAAGGAAATCATGAGGTATGACCCCCCTACATACACACACATTGTATTATTTTTATGCTACACATTGGTGTAAGTTTGATGCGCTATAATATCGATTTCTCTAGGCTTTTATATTTACTGAAAAATAGTTTTGTGGAAAAATTGAAAAGATAGCAACCGCTATTATATATGGTGCATAATATTTAGATCGGTATGCAGTATAAAGTTAAGCAATGTCTTATTATTATACCAGCTATTGTTCGTTTTCACATGCGTATGTGAAATCGTTATAAAACAAACATTCAATTTTCCGTGAAGAATTAATAGGCTTTATTTCATAGTTAGCAGCAGGGGTTCAATTACAAAGCTTCTTCAAGCAATGCTCTTCTGCATTTCATTGTATTACTAGTTTATCTAGTAAACTCTAGTTTTAGTTTTTTACTTAGTAGTTTAGTAGTTAAACATGCGCTGTTTCTTTGTTCACACACATACATATACTTGGTTCCAGCTCTATTCCGGCGATATACAACACAGCGACAACTTCCGTTTGCTTCCACTGTTTGATTTTCATTACTAAAACGGCTGAAAAACTTACTTTATTTCACATGAATATAGAAACAACAACTTAACCATACATTCACCTACTACACATTCTTCTACGGAATTTCAAATGAATTGGTGCATGCCGAAATGCGTGTTATGACCTAACGTGAAGGTTTTTTCTGTGTAATTCCTGTGATGTGTAGTGCTACCACGAGTGAAGTATGATGATTGATTAATTGCACCGCGCTTCGTTGGTCTGTCACAAATTGCGGCGAGAATTTTTAACGGGGAGATCGGCTCGTATTCGTGCCTTGAAGTTGGAAACCACAGGAAAAACCAATTTCAGCCGACCACCACTGGGGCGTTGGAACCAGAGTTGTTCGTGACACGAGTCCGCCACTATGACTACTCGGCCACCACAGCCCCAGCGTGAGCCGGTCTTCCATTCAAAGAGGTATCTTCGCAGAGAGCAGGCCAACCTTCAACGAGATACCTTGAAATAAAAATCCAAGCGTTTGCCAATATGTTCTCTATATTTTCACTTCGAAATATAGAGAACATATGACAACACCATATGTGGAAACGAGTGTACCAGTTGAACAGAAAACTAATTTAATGGACATGATGCTACCACAGGTATATGCACTTACTGTAAACATGTAATACAGTCGAAGCCACTGAGTGTGATCGCCTGGTGACTCACGTTTTTGATAACAATTACCTATGGATAACTACATAAGAAAGAAATATTGGTTGTTGTACGATGGCCATGCGTCTCATTTAAAAACCGGCGTTTTTCCCTCTTCTTACGTTCCAGCTCCACGGTCTTTTTTATTTTTAAATCAGCTATTATAAATTTATTATCCTCCATCATCGACATGCACGAACGCAAAACCATAATGAAATGCACCATAGCTGATGCAACAGTATGTATCGTCCGATAAGGGAGTACGGAAATATTTTTTCAACAAAGGGGGGGGGGTATACCCTCTTACCTCTTGCATAGTCTGAAGACACAAAATATACCTTATGAAAACAAAGAGTGTGGTTCAAACTCAGCTGCAAAAAGCGCAAAAAGATTGGGACAGAAAAAGGTTTGATAACATAAACCAAAAATTCCTGGTAACTGAAAACTTATTTTCCTCCATGCTATATGATATTGGTCCGTTCCCTTTTTAGGGGGAAAGTTTTTACAATACAAGAATTATAACTGATACTGTGAGTTTAATGAGTACCGATTGTACTTTCCTTCGTTAGTCTATAGATTTACAGTATGGATGATATTATTATTATTAGCTTTGTAAACATGCAGTTGCTTCAAGAATTTTGCGAAATGTTTCGCGGAGCGGAAGTGGAAGAACACAGGTTTGAAATTTCATTTTTTTAAGTTTCTGTATTTTCATATTATGGATATCCGTAGTTTCCATAACATAACTTTTTTCACTTTTTATCGACAAACTCGATCAGGGTATCGATGGAATTACTAGCAAATTCGCAGATGATGTGAAGCTAATGGGGGTAATCGGGAATGAAAGCGATAGGGAGTTGCTCCAGACCAACTTAAACAAGATTGCAGCATGGGCAAATGAATGGAGCATGACGTTTAGCGTAGATAAGTGCATGGTCGCTCATTTTGGTTCGAACAACCCACGCTTCTCTTACGAGTTGAATGGTGTCACTATCCCGGATGCAACTAGAGTCACCGATTTGGGAATTCTCATTGACGAGCGACTTAAGTTTTCTGAACATTGTTCAGCGGTTGTCAAAAAATCGAATAGAATGCTTGGTCTCATTTTCAAAAAGGTCTCTTCGCGTTCTCCTAAAGTCATTCTTCCGCTTTTTCGAGGCTTAGTTCGTCCTGGACTGGAGTATGCTGTAAGGTTTTGGAGACCATACCTACAGAGGGACATAGACTTGGTTGAAGGGGTGCAGAGAAGAGCTACGCGTGTCCTTATTGGCACACAGGGCTTGAGTTATGAAGAGAGACTTCATTTTTTGAATATGTTTACATTGGATGAACGCAGGTGTCGAGGAGATATGATCGAAGTGTTCAAAATTTTCAATGGGATGGATAGGATGGACCATGAACTTTTAGTACACCGCCAATCAACTGCTTTTACAAGGGGACACCAGTATCGATTGGTGAGGGACAATGCAAGGTTATGGTGTCGCAGGGAATTTTTCTCTAATAGGGTTGTTAATAAATGGAATAGCTTACCCCCGGAGGTAGTAAATTGTAACACAATTGACACGTTTAAAAAGAAATACGATAAACATGTTGGGGTAAATCGAGAAGCTATCCATTCTTAGAATAAGACAACCATAAGTATTCTTTATGGGCATTGTATAATATTTTATCATGTGTATATATTGTTTATAATTTGTGTTAATTGCATTTTTAATGGGGTTGCTGTATTTTTGAAACATATGACATCCATATTTTTATGGGCATCTTTTTATCAGCCACCTCGTTGGGCATTTTGCCTGTTGTGGCGTTGTATTTGTATTTGTATTTATTTGGATTTGTATTTATTTGTATTTGTATTTGTATTTATTTGTATTTGTATTTATTTGTATTTGTATTTGTAACATGTGTCAATATTTTTAATATTTATTAGCTTAATAATTATTTATTAGCTTAATGATTTTTTATTAGCTTAATAATTTTTTATTAGCTTTTATAATTTATTAACTACAATTTCTTTCTATACTCAACCAAACAAGCTTCCTTAAATAATGTATTATATCTTTGTGCAATCTATTTTTAGTTCTTCGTCTATTAAAATTAATTGGTTATTTCGGATGAATTTTATATTTCGAATCTCTTAAAATCAACGAAAAATAACCATGAAAATCACGAAATCCCCAACAGAGAGAAGACCTAACAAGCAAAAAGAGATCAATTTTAAATAAACATTCGGTAATTTCCTCTGCACGCGACTGCCCAGTCTTGAGGAATATAATTGAGAGATAACATCGTAAAAAATGATCATAATTGCATTCCTTGTTAAATTGTGAGAAGGACTATAGAACTAGAGGGCGATTCTGAATTCATGGGACAAATCAAAAAACGAGGTTGATATGAGACTCCTCTAAACAAGCATTTTAGATCACAGAATGGGCGGTTGAAGTGCAATAGCAAAGGTGGTAGAGGATGTTTTTAGAGAATTCACAACATCGTAATCACCGGAAAGGGACCATTCAAGTATTACGTAAGCAGATTTTTAGCCATTTTTGACCCCCCCCCCCCACCCTTGTCAGCAAAATTTCGTAAGCAGCTTAGAATATTTCATATATTCAAAAAGGGTGGTTGATGAAGTAAGGAACCTCCAAACCCCCCTCCCATAAAAAGTCAGCAAATCTAAAAATCCCTCCCCCCTCAATGCTGACGTAATACCTGAATGACCCCAAACAAATATCATACTTTTCCGACTGATTTGCAGCGATAAGTGCAATCAGCCATTCGGGGTGTATCTGCACTTTCGGAAGGAATTTGAGTTTCTTTTTTTGTTTTTTTATTTTATTTCAAGGATCATGAAGGTTATGCTGCACCAAACAATGATCAAGCGGTATAATGATTTGAGGTAGAATTCACGTAACCCCCCCTATTGCGATTCGATCACAAATCCATACGCAAAAATGCTTGTTTGGAATTTTACATCGCTTCGTAAAGTTTGTCCCAGGAATTTTGAATCATCCTGAATACTCAAAACGGGAATAATGCTTCACCTACATTATACCGTATCTCGTGTGTGTGTGTGTATGGATGTATATATATTCAACACCTTCTACTATTATATATTCAAAATTCAACGCAACTCTAATCCATTGTATCATGGACCTAAATAGTATCATGGACCTAAATAGTCACTTATCCATCACATTTCAATGCACCCTAAAAGTTTGTATAACAACGTATCATCTCCAGATCTCATCAAACGTTTTGTATGCGGTTGTAGTTGTAATATACTCGTATGCATATATTTATATACACATTACACCCCCGAAAACATCCATTTCTGTTTTCATCGTGAAGATCCGATCGATAAATTCTATGCCATTATCTCGATCATATCTTGCTGCTACTACTGCTGCTCTCCTTTCTTGTTAAAGCAAAATCATAATTATTTAAAGCAGGTCGGGGGGCGCCACACACACTTCCACTCTCACCCCCCCCCTCTCACGTTCGATATATCTTAGAGCCCCCCCCCCCAACCGCGCCACATAATCTGAATTTCCAAAAAGGTTATTTTTTTTTTATCTGCCTCTCTCTCTTCCCTGTTAAGCTATTTACGAAATTTCTCTCCTTTAAGACCTAGCGTCAGATGAGGGAGAAATATATGCAATAAATTGCGGTTGGGAGCCTGCCCCTGAAATTACCTTTTCGTGTGTGTGTGTGTTGCGGAGAGGGTGTACGTACTGTATGTGTGTGTGGCTTAATGTTCGTAAGAGGGTATGATGGGATAGAAGATGGTGTAATGGAGGACGAGGGGGGTTTACCTGACAGGTCCAGGGCCCCCCCCTCCCCTTTGAAGAATGGTTAAGCGTGCGTGTTGTGAAAGTTGAATGTATGGTGGATGGGATTTCCCCCCCCCCCTTACACATCTTCTCACCCGCTATTTTCTTGAATATTCTCGAGAATACTCTTCCACACTAGATTTAGCTAGTTTCATAAAAGAGGTAGGTATAATAACGTTTCTATTGAATTTTCCTCCCTCTTTCTCTTTTTTTCCCCCACGTAAAATGCTTTATTTTATTTATTTATGTAATTTTTTTTAAAATATTATTATTTGACTTCAAGCAGCGTTGGAATTGTTTACTTCATACTTGTGTTGTTAAAATATATTATGTGAGAACTATTTTCGATTTCGTATTTTGTTTCTTTACATTTATCGTGAGATATTACAGGTGCGCTGATTTTTTTTTTTACTTTCGAAATATTTGAATTTTCGCAACGTGATTACTTATAATCTACGGGATCCGGAAATTTCAGTTTCTGATACTTATCCTCTGGTACGTTTTATCCTCGGATTACTTCGCTCCGGAACTTTCGCCCTGACCGTATGAGTGATCAAGTGAGTGGCCAAGTCACTTATGAGTAAGTGTAACCGGTCGTGAGTAAGTGTGAGTGATCGTATGAGTAAGTGAATGACTATATGAATGATCAAGTGAGTGTCTATCAGTGAGTGAGCGGCCGTAAGCGTGACTGCATAAGTGAGTGAGTGACTGTATTAGTGATCATGATAGTGACCATTAGTGCGAGCCATAGTAATGGCCAGATAATATTTTATTTTTTGTGTATATTTTAATCATATCTGTTCAGTTTACAGTTACGTTCCGAAACCGTAATTGATAAATCCATTTTTTCCGAATGTGGGTCTCTATAAAAGAAAATTTTTGGGAAGAAAATATTTAAAGAAATTTTATCATTTTTGTCACACCACGGTCATTTTCTGCACACGAGGGCTAAGTAGACCTGGACCTACATTTTATTGACGAGTCCGAACGGCAGGCTTGATTTTATACTCATCGAGAGGTTGGTGAGCTATCCCTTCGAGATGGGGGACTCCCTGTGGTAGCAACTTTTTCTGCGGTCACGTCACCGTTTCTGTTGTACCCCTGTGCCAGGAAAGTTTTCTGACAAGGACGAACTGGGTATCGAACTCTCGATAACTCTAAACATACTTTGGTACTTCAGACGAGTATCTTATCGATCTGGGCTACCGCGCCGGAAGGAATTTGAAAAATGATTTAGTGAATCAACTGACAGATGAATGAAGTCATGTAAAAAAACAATTGTTTCTTTGAGGACTCTTTTTGTTGAGTTTAAAATGCATTAATATACTTACTGGGATGAAAATGACCCCCACGAAGCAAGTTACGCATAGAATTTTCACAACGCCAGTAAAGGGTTAATACACTAGCATAATGCGTTTGTTGTTTTTCTAAATTTCATATTTATCGACTGTATCTTGTTAGTGAGAGAGAAAACGATTCGATCACAACATTAAAGACAAACATTGTAAAAACAGTAAAATTACAGAGGGAATCAAATACCCCTCAAAGACTACTGTAAAGACTCCGCCGTTTTTGAGATTTTATTAGCAGAAACTCATACTGGGTATAGCAAATATGTAAAATTGTTTGAAAATATATTGTTGATATTTCCTAAGATGATGTGAGAACAAGTCGGTTGCCATTAAAAAACATCTTCACATTTTACTTTTTATGATTTTTTAAATTGATGCGAAGTAACCCATAGGCGCGAGTCACTTATATATTGATTATTTCTTAGCAAGGCAATGTTTTGAAGCATTGTCAACCCACTTAAAATTTATTTTGTCACCACATAGTACTGTGGAAAACTCATCAAAATTCACAAAAGTTCAACTCATCTCATTGTAAAAAAAAAACAACTAATATGAATGGAAAATTTTGAATTATTCTAACAAAAGAAGGAAAAAATTTTGAAACTAATAGGATTGATAATGAGCTGAATCGAGAATAAAACGTATTAAAAAAAATTATAATTTACATAAACTACTTGGGGTTTGCCCCACACGACTTTTAGATGGTGCAAAGTATCCCCAATTTCGCTCATTTCATTACCATTAAATTACTATCTAACATATAATAATAAATTTGTGAATTCCGACATTATAGGTATGATTTAAAAGACAATTATTTTCCATACACAAAAAAAAAACGCACTTACGTTCTGAAATAGTCGGTTTTTGACAGCAAATTTCAATTTTTTCTTAACAAAATTTCTACGTAAAATCAACTGGCACAAGCAAACGATATTAAAATAGAGGAAGCATCAGTAACTCAATACACATGAATTGATCGATAATATCTCCTGTCGCGAATAATCAAAACAGTTTCGAAATTTTCATTAAAAAATAGCTGCTACTCAACAATGGGTTTTTTTTTCATAATTGCAAAATTACCCCTTAGGCACAAAGTAGTGTCGGATTACGGTGTCTTCATTTCTATAACGTGCCATACATATTTTTTGTCCTGAGAAAAGTTGGGATAAAAATAAATAATATTCACACGCAAAATCATTTTTCAAAGACATCGGATAGCGTCTGAATGCCACTCATCACCATTTGTATCTACAATAACAGATACAACAACCCCTGACAATTCATGAGGTGTGAGAAAGGATTGTAAAGATCAGTGTATCGGAATATTATTCCCAAAGATCTTACGTAAGATTTTACCTTTTTTTCGTTTGTCATCGTACAGTTCTAATTCAAATAACAATTTTACCTTATTTTCATTGCGGTAAGCAAATACCATACGACAAAAACGGCATCTATTTTTCATCATTTTGTTGCATAAAATATGATAATCCTACTCATTTCTGTTCAAGCAATATTTTATTTAACAATGATTGTTATTTGCCCGTAAAGTCAAGAACACGAGCTCGTCGAAGCTTCTCGAAATTGCCATGAAAGAAAGAAAAAAAAATAGTAGTAATAATAACGACTGTGTGTGTGTTGCTTGTTAGTTCTCTTTTTCCTCGAAATCGGATTTGCATATCGATTTCCAATACGTATATAAATATCGACATCTACAAAAATCTTTTTCCAATATTGTTTCTTTGAAATTCTTATAATCATTTATTACCCGCTTTTTACTAATAAATCTTGGAGGAAATGCATTTTCAGTGAAAAAATTCGTGATTTTATCGGATTTATTAATCCATTTACTTTTTTTTTATTACCGCTCATAAAATGAACTTATTTATGGATCAGGGATCGATGAAATAATCTAAGTATTTGAGCTCGAGTTGCACGTCTTCTTTAGCAAGACCTTCGCCAGATTTTCCCTAATAAATGCACATGAGATTAATGTGCTTTTCCGAAGAAAAATTCCAGAAATTTTTTACGAATATTTAACTAACCAGTGGAGACTGAGTCAAGTCATCTTCATCGCCTTTTATGTCATGTTAGAAGGGAATCTGTAGATCAAAGCCAATTCTGAGTGATTGCATAGAAGCTTGACTCAGCTGGGATTCAAAATCACTCTTGACTTCGGTACAATTATTGAATAAAGTCATTCCTTCATAGATTTAGTGCAAGGGTGCTCATCCTTCAAGAGAGTGCGGGCCATTTCATTGCTTTGAAACGGGTCGCGGGCATATAAATTAAGTGATATGAGACAGCGTCGTGGATCACTCAAGTGATCTTAAATGCTATCCGGGTGGCTCAAGTGAGAAAGAACTGCACCATTGAGCGCTTGAGTGATCTGTAATGGCCTCGCGGGCAGCTTGAGTGATCTTGAACTGTGATGCGGGTCCTTGACTGATGTGAAACTGTGTTGTGGGTCATTTAAGTGATATGAGAATGTGCCGTGTGACACTTCAATTATCTGGGACAATACCGTTACTTAAGTTATCTGTAAATGTACCGTGTGACACTTCAATTATCTGGGACAATACCGTTACTTAAGTTATCTGTAAATGTACCGCGGACAATTATAGTGGTATAGAATTGTATCGTGAGTCAGTCAAGGGATACTTAAATATGCCACGTGTCACTGAAGTAACATAAAATCCTTTAAATGTGCAGCGGTGATGCGGATCTGCACTGCGGGTCACATAAGTGATCTATAAATGGGTTCTGTAAGTGTGCCTCAGGTCACTTAGTTTTTCTAAAATTATAAAATCATGTTTTGCGGTATCCGGCAACATCGGATGACTCTGGGACACATTTGGCCCGCGAGTCATTTGTTGAGCATGTATGTCTTAGAGCACCGGTTTCCAAACTTTTCAAGTCATGGAACACTTTTTAAGAGAAAAGTTTACCGCCGAGCACGAATGTTCACAGAAACGCCGAAAGTCGCGTTCGACCCAGGTGCATTGAGATTTTATACAGTATATGTCATCACCATACGTCCCGATCTGGACAAAATATCTCAGTCAAGGGAGCCTGGCTCGTGTGAGAAAGGAAAAAAAATTATTTCTACATGAAATGTGCTCTCTAACTTTTTTTTCTCAGATAGTGGGCGCATTCTCTTTTATTTCACCTGCACAGACCTGTAGTTTCCCTGCTCACAGAATTTCGTTATTTGTGACAAAGCAACTTGCTACCTTATAAAATAGAGGGATTTGACTCTGATTGGCAATATACGCTGTGTGCAGGGACGCATTGAAAGTCATTCTCAGTCTCTAAACGTCCATACTTCACATCATGAAAAAATGATGCCTTTCTTTATTATCTAACAGGTAAAAATAAAATTTTATCCATAAAATGTGCCTTCTGGAAAATGTTGAAAATAAGCGTGCAGAGTAATATTACATGTAAACATTATTAAACTGAAACTACTGCTGTCACCTACCAAATAAATACTACAACTGCTGCGATTCTTCAATTGAAATTGATGATCAAACTTCAAGTAATGCACCGTATAGAGAAAGTCAATATTGCACGAAATTAATAAATATATTATAAACAATAATATTAGTTAAATTTTCAAGTTTGCTTCAAAACTTTAACAGTTGTTTGCGTGCGGTAAACGAATATTAGCGAAATTCCCAAGACGTAGTCCTCCTAGTTTTATTTGTAATCGAAAGGGATATAAACTAGAACGGATTCTAGCCTATATTTTCGAAAAGTCAAGGAGTATGTTTTGCACATCTTAATAATGTTAGTTTACCACGCACAAACAACAGCCGTTAGAATTTTGAAGACAGCTTAGCAATTCAACTAACATTATTGTTCACAAAATATTTATTAATGTATAGTAGTAGTCTTCTAATATAGTAGAAAAATAGACTTTCCGGCGCATTTCTCAAAATTCGATGTTCAATTTCAATCGATGAATCACAACAGTTTCATTTTTTATTTAATGGGTAATATCCGTAGTTCGGTTTAATGATATTTGCATGTTTTATAATATATATTGTACTATATAAATATTTTCAATATCTCCTAGAAGGAGCATTTTTAATTATAAAATTTTATTTTTACCTGTTTATTCATTGTGGGGAAAAGTAAGCATCAAAGAAGCATCATGTTTCGTGGTGAATAAGTTTGCAAATTATGGAAGTTTAAAGACTAAAACTGCTTCCCGGTGCACCGAGTTTTTTGCTGAGCAGAGGAAAATCCCTATAATGTTTAAGGTAGCGTGTTATTTTGTCACGAATTCGAAATTCTGTGCGCAGAAAAACAACAGGTCTGTGAAGGTGAAATGAAAGAGAATGTGCCCACTACCCGGAATAAAAAGTAGATAGCACATTTCCATGTAGGAATAAAAGTTTTTCTTTCTCCCATGAGCATCTTGGTGCGCCCCCACAAACTCCGATACATTTTACCACACTGAAAACATTTGCTTTCGTTGACCAAAAAAGAAGATATAGCTCTCAGTTTCAACATAGCATGAATGTAAATTTTTGAAACATTTAGAAAAATGATTTATTTATTTTCCAATCCCTTTGCGGGCACCAAAGTTTCACGTAAGCGGAGTAATACGTAATCCTTAATTAGGGGTACGGGGGGGGGGGGGTTCACGTCTTCTTCTTAAAGCCATTCTTGGTTTTAATGACAAGACCAGACCGGGTGGAGAGTTTGGATAGTGATTACTTACGTTATTTGGTGTGCAATTATTAAAAAGAGGGGGAAATGGGGTTTTATTCAAATCAGACGAAAATCGAATATTTAAAAGAAATAATTCAGAAAAATCTCTAAATTACAGAGCGAAGAAGTTCTTAATTACAGAGAAAATAAGCTCTCAATTATAGAGTGTAGTAGCTTTAAAATACAAAGTGAAGAAGCTCTTAAAATACAAAGGAAAGCAGCTGTAAATTACAGAGTAAAAAAGCATTAAATTGCAGTGTGAAAACACTTTAAATTACAGAGTGAAGAGGCTCTAAATTATAGATAATGTGGACTGCCTTCATGCATTTTAGAATACTACGTGTGAAATTAATATATATATCTTTTCTTTTTCTCATTCGCCCAAACATTATTTGAGCTTTTGTTTTGGACGTATGTAAGTACATGAATTTTTATTGTGAACGAAAAGTTTTTATTTTACGTGAAAAATACTTATACGACAAATACGACAATGCACTGAATTCAAACTCCATTTATAGCTCGATAAACCTTGAACATTTTTCCTCGTTCGATCATCTTTTCTTGTTGGAATTTATTCACGTAACGCCATTCCGCTGTTCCTTTTAATAACTATCTACATCGAGAGCTTGATGATATGATGCGTTCGCGTCAAGTGATAATCTCTCTTTTTTTTTCTCTCTCTCTCGTATATCGCGTAATGTGTCAAAGCAATTCCAAAATATATAAAAATTGGGGGAAAAAAAAAGAATTCCCGTTTCAGGAGACACATCTAACATAAAATACCTGTTATCACGGCTATAAAAATATGTGGAGGGAAAAGTTATTTTACGCGTTATACTGGTATAATTTTTTTCTTGTACATTTGAAGCCCCGTGAATTCGAATGTAGTCTTTACATGAACACTTTCTAGCACACATTTTTTCCTATCCTCTATTTTTCTTTCCTTCCTTGCATTTCTTGTTCTATTTAGAGATTCACCAGCCTTAAAAGACGGTGACTTTTGAAATTTCCTCACCGTATGCAAATGATCTCTCAAATGGTTTGTGTTAGATTTTTTTTTCACTTTTTTTTGTGTTTAAAAAAGAATATGGTACTTGTTCAAGTCTCGTCTTATTTTTTTCAAGTTGACATATGTGTGTTTTTTTTGCTTGTTTAAAGTACTGTTCGACTAGTACATTGATCTTGCGACAGTCTCTGGCGTTTAACCATGTCTCATGAGTTTTTCAACTTCAAAACACCGATAGTATCTTTTAAGAAGTGTTTTGGCGTAGCGAGTGATGAACCACATCGTTCCCAAAATGATTATTGCTAGTTCAGAAGTTCCGAATCTTATTTTATTTCGGGATAATAAATATATACAGATACAACCTGTATTTATTAGGTGTCTCTTTCGAAGTAACTACCCTGTGCACAATTATGGATTTTCCCCATTATTCATATGAAAATGTAATTGCAGATTGCAAGCCCTTTTTTTTTCTCCCATCCTCTAATGTAGGGGTCTTCAACCCGTGGCCCGCGGGTCACACACTGAGATTGATTGGAGGCACAAGGAATCTCTGAGGAAAATTTAGATTTACCAATTTTCAAAAGCATTTTCAAACAACAGAAATGTATTAATATAGCAAAAAAGGCATTTTTCTCCACTATAATTTGAAATGTTTTTTTTAAATCATTCAAAATTAATTGTATTTTAATCTTTTTTTAATATTTTGAAACATATTTAGTTTGTGACCCCCTCCCCCTCTGCCGTTAATGAGTGGATCGCGGAACTCGACAAATGTTTTATGTGGCCCTCGAGCGTAAATTGTTGAAGACCCCTACTCTAATGCCTTCGCGAAAGATTCGGGGGGTGTGGGGAATAAGCCTGATTGTGAAAGTATCTGAATGCGATGTTTTTTGAATATATGTATATATATACATCGGTTTCAAGTTAGTTTATATCATCTTTTGAATCTGAGTAATAAAAAATACGAGACTTCTCTAAGATGGCCACTCGGCATTCAGCAAAAAGTGGCCGTCTGAGGATGTTACCGCCGAATAGAGGTTACATGACAGGAAAAACGCATTTGAGGGGTCGTGTCAAACTTCTCTCGATACAACGATATCCTTTATACAAATACAAATACAACGCCACAACAGGCAAAATGCCCAACGAGGTGGCTGAGAAAAAGATGCCCATAAAAATATGGATGCCATATATTTCAAAAATATAGCAACCCAATTAAAAATGCAATTAACAAAAATTATAATTAATACATACACATGAAAAAATATTATACAATGTCCATAAAGAATACTTATGGTTGTCTTATTCTAAGAATGGATAGCTTTTCGATTTACCCCAACATGTTTATCGTATTTCTTTTTAAACGTGTCAACTGTGTTACAATTTACTACGTCCGGGGGTAAGCTATTCTATTTATTAACAACCCTAAAGGCGACGGCAATGAGAAGATGTAAATTTCATTCTTAAAGACATGAACATTTATTTACAGACACACGGAAAAGTTTGACAAGTTATACGCGACATCCATTCTCTACGACGAAATACAATCAACTGATTAAAACGTTCGAAAAACTCTCTGGCGATCCGTTGCTAGGTTACCATCCATCGCAAGGCGAAAAACGCTACAACGGGAAAACGTGACATCGTGACGTCACAGAGCATCGTTTATGATCGGTCACTACACACTCCCCCCCTAGTGTCAACGAAATTTGTGATCGAATATCTGTCGGGGAAGTGGACGTGACGACCGGAGCGAGTCACAGTTGCTGGTACTGCTTGTGCTGGCAACGCTGTACTGGATGACTGAATGGGCACTTCTGAAGGTACCTTAAAGCTATCTCCAAGGGAAGCTGGAATCAAACGATCAATGGAGATCCTCTTGCTTGCCCCATTGATGCCAATGTCGAAAAAATTTTCTCTGCGATCTTTGACAGGAAACGGGCCTTGATATGTTTGTTGTAAGGCAGGATGTGGTGCGTCGTTGCGTACGAAGACATGCGACGCGGATTGCAGATCACTAGGAATATACGTCGGCGTGTATCCGTGAGTTGTTGTAGGCACCGGCTTCATTGAACGCATTAGCTTTTGGATTTGATGGACGAAATCGGATTGTATAATGTCTGGTGTTTTCGAAAAATACTCGCCGGGCAACTGCAATGGTGTTCCGTAGAGGATTTCTGCGGAAGAGCATCCCAGGTCTTCTTTCACTGCTGCTCTTAGACCCAGTAGGGCGAATGGAAGAGCATCAACCCAAGCAGGATTCGATTGAATACGGCATCTCAGGGCAGTTTTCAGCGATCGGTGTTGTCTCTCGATCAGCCCATTTGCTTGTGGATGATAAGCAGTCGTTTTATGATGTTGGAATCCTAGATATCTGCTCAAGCTTTGGAAAAGCTGGCTCTCGAACTGCCTGCCCTGGTCGGTGGTGATCCTATGCGGTATGCCGAATCTTGAAAACCAAGTGGCAATTAATGTTTTGACGACTGTTTCGGCAGTTTGGTCTGGCATTGGAGAGGCTTCGATCCACCTGGAGAATCTGTCTATTATCGTTAGGAGGTACCGAGAACCTTGGCATAATGGTAATGGACCAACTATGTCAAGATTGATATGCTGAAATCGGTTGTTAGGTACCTTGAATTCAGCCAGCGCGGATACATGCTCTAGTCCACTCACGACAGTCAGATCTAATTGAAGGCCAAACAAACCTGTCGCTCAGCAGTTTTGATGTTGCTCGGATGCCAGGATGTGATAAGCAATGCAATGATTCAAACGCTCGCCGTCGCTGAGAAATTGGTACAAAAGGCCTTATTTTGCCGTTTGACACATCACACCAAATTTCGGTTGTTGCGTCAGGAAGGCTGAGTTTTTTCAGTTGTAAAGATGATACACTAGAATTTAAGATGGTTTTGAGATCGTTGTCATTCTCTTGGTCAGCTGCGAGTTGCACATAATCTAAAGGTGTGGGTACAGAAATGGCCGATATTCTAGAAAGAGTATCAGCTGGAATATTGTCGACACCTTTTATTGTCGACCCTGTCGTAGCTGGCGTGGTGAGCACTTTTCTGGTTTCTGCCTGAACGCATACACCAACGGCTTATGGTCACTACAAATGCAGAACTGTCTTGCTTCTAGCATATACCTGAAGTGCTTGACAGCAGAATAAGCTGCAAGTAATTCTCTATCGTAAGCAGAATAACTTCTTTGTGCGCTTGAAAGCTTCTTCGAGAAGAATGCAAGTGGTTGTAGCTGATTATCGTTAGATACTTGATGCAAGGCGGCACCTATAGCAAAATCACTGGCGTCCACATGTAAAACTAATGGTGATGATGCTGAAGGATGGTGCAAAAGAGTGGCACCAAGATTAGCGAGCTGAGTTTTGCATTTTTCGAATGCTTGTCTGGTCTCAAGAGTCCAAGGAATTGATGTCTTGTCATTCTTCTTGGTGCTGGACAAGAAGGAATGAAGTGGTGCTTGCACAGCTGCTGTAGATGGTAGAAATCGCCTGTAAAAGTTGAAAGTTCCTAGAAATCTTCGAAGCTGCTTGATGTTTTCTGGAAGAGGAAATTCTTGGATTGCACGAACTCTGTCTGGAAGAGGCTTCGATCCGTGTTCATTGACCAAATAGCCCAGGAAGGAAATTTCCGGTACATTGAACACGCATTTAGATGTGTTGATCGTCAGTCCGTACTTATCGAGTCTTTCAAACACTTCTCTAAGGTGCTTGTGATGTTGTTCTGCGTCATGGCTGGCGATGAGCACGTCATCAAGATACGAGAAACAGAAGTCGAGATTGCGTAGCACCTC
Source organism: Pholcus phalangioides (assembly GCF_987345545.1). Taxonomy (NCBI): domain Eukaryota; kingdom Metazoa; phylum Arthropoda; class Arachnida; order Araneae; family Pholcidae; genus Pholcus; species Pholcus phalangioides. The sequence goes on from NW_028301597.1 coordinate 32,386,966, forward strand.
GTGGATGAAGCGTTGGAACGTTTGTGCAGCGTTTGAGAGTCCGAACGGCATGACTACGAATTCAAACAAACCAAAGGGAGTTATGATTGCTGTCTTGGGAAGGTCGTCGGGATTTACAGGAATATGATGAAATGCTTTGACCAGATCTATTTTAGAGAAAATTTTACATCCATGCAGATTCTGCGCAAAGTCCTGTATATGTGGCACTGGGTAGTTATCCGGCACAGTAATTCGATTCAGACTTCGATAATCACCAGTTGGTCTCCACTCATTCGGTCCTTTTGAAACCATGTGCAACGGGGAAGCCCAGTTTGATTTCGATGGACGACATATACCTTGGTCCAACATCATCTGGAATTCGGTCTTGGCAATCTTGAGTTGAGCTGGGTGCAATCTGCGTGGCTTTGCGAAAACAGGAGGACCTTTAGTTTCTATGTAGTGCAAGGTATTATGGGAAGCTTTCCTCGAAAACGGACGAGGTCTTGTTAATTCGGGAAATTCCTTCAAAATTTCAGTTATATCACTGTTTCCTGAGATTGTTTTAATCGTTGTCGAAGGTCCATTGTAAGTAAAACCTTTGCACGTGAGAGAAGTGAGTGGATCTATAAGTCGCTTGTTTTTGATATCGATGATGAGTCCGTAGTGAGCAAAGAAATCCGATCCGATAATTGGTCTCTCAACGTCAGCGAGGGTGAAATGCCATTTGTAATTCCGCCGTAAGTTCAAGTCCAATTCCAGGAGTTTCAAACCGTAGGTAGATATACGGGAACTATTTGCTGCGAAAAGCTCAAAAGTTGTCGGTTTGCCGTTGCCTTTGTAAGGTAAAATTGATATATCAGCTCCAGAGTCAATTAAAAACTTCATGCCGCTTTTCCTTTCCATAATGAACAAACGGCTATGGTGAAGACTGCTATCGCCGCCACCGCATGCCGTTACTGCGGGGGGCTTGGACCGTTTCCCTGAATATTCTGAGCGTTGTAAGCGCAGGGGGACTTGCATCTGGAAGCTTTATCTCCGAACCTGCTATGATAATAACACACTTTAGGGTTTTCATCGGAGTCTCGATATCGCGAGCGATTCCTAGAACCAGAATAACGTCGGTCTCGACTGGAATTTCGATAGCGGTTCCGGCTATTCCTCGGATATTTGTCCAACTGCTCAACTCTTTTAGTCAGCTCCGAGATTTGCAGTTTAAGGTCTCTTATTTCCGAGCAAGACGAGGCTTCTGCTACATGACCGTAATTGGGTTCGGTGAGCTCAGCTACTAGATCAGCTAACTCGGCTAGCTTGTCCAGTTCTTCGCTGCTAGCTGCTAACACCGTTTGTATACTCTTTGGTAGCCGTTGAAACCACAAATTTTTGAGGAAAGTCTCATCGCTGATTCGCCCTGTCGAAAGCGCGCGCATTTTACGTAGCAACATACTAGGCTTCTGATCACCTAGGGATAGATCTTCTAATAATATCTTGACCTCTTTCGCGGCTGAATGTTTATACACAGCGAGAAGTCTCTCCTTGAGTTTCGAGAACGGATCCGATGCGGGAGGATCGAAAACAATGTCACTTACCGTTGACAAGATCTCCACATCTAGGCAGTTGACTAGGTAGTTATATTTGGTTCCTTCGGCAGTAACATGGTTGATCTTGAAGGCAGCGTCGAGCTGGACGAAAAAAAGTTTGATCCTGTCCTTCGAGAATGTCGGCAGTTTCGCGTGGACAGGCTTGAATTCGAAGCTCGCTCTCTTGCTGTTCAGCCATGGCGATAAGTTCTTGCCAGGTTCGGTATCACGTCCGGGTCACCAGTAAAGGCGACGGCAATGAGAAGATGTAAATTTCATTCTTAAAGACATGAACATTTATTTACACACACACGGACAAGTTTGACAAGTTATACGCGACATCCATTCTCTACGACGAAGTACAATCAACTGATTAAAACGTTCGAAAAACTCTCTGGCGATCCGTTGCTAGGTTACCATCCATCGCAAGGCGAAAAACGCTACAACGAGAAAACGTGACATCGTGACGTCACAGAGCATCGTTTATGATCGGTCACTACAACCCTATTAGAGAAAAATTCCCTGCGACACCATAGCCTTGCATTGTCCCTCACCAATCGATACTGGTGTCCCCTTGTAATAGCAGCTTTACTTCGATATACCCCTCTATAACAATATTTTTAGGAGGATTTCGAGACAACTACAATGTTTATTAGTTCTATTCATTTTTTGCTCGGCATGTCCTTCAGTATATTTTTTATCTCATCTCAAATGTTTCAGTTCTTGCGAGGACGTCTAATAATATCGGTATTGGGCATCACCTAATCACCGAAAGCGTTCAGTATCACTACTTTTTTCATGATGCACCAAACTGTGTGTAGTGATAAATCCCTTATCACTACAGGGGTAATATGAAATATTTTGTCACGAATAAATAAATACTCAAAAGCACATGTTTTGGTGATACTGAGAACACCGATTTGGAAAAGTTGCCACAACAGCATTAAATTGATGACACATGATGATAATTCCTCTATTTTTTTCATAGCCCGGTATTTTTATGTATAAAATGAGGTTTCACTGTAATTTATGCAGAACTTGAAATACCAGATCAAAGTTGCATTAAGAACTTAACTTTCAAGCGGCTTTGTACCAGATCATCAATTCACTTCCTTAATCTGTATTATGTGGTTCTTTCTTTATAATCACGTACTGTAGACGTTCTTTCCTCACATTTATTTTACTCCCTCACTCTGGTTCTTCTGAATCTCAGCGTGCTAAGGTGTGAAGAAAGTATCCGCACAGCCAAAAATTTCAATTCTTTTACCTATTGAGGCTATTTTTGTATGGTTTACCCCGTCACAACGGGATCAAATTTTAAAACGTCTTATCAGCTAGCAGCAACCATATAAGATTAGACTTTGTCATCCTATTTACAAATGCATCCAATCTGATAATGTTACACATGAACAGAAAATCCGATTGATCCGAAAAGGTATTTATGCTGATGTATAAGGATTACAAATTTACACAAAGAGAGCTATCAGCTCTGAATGCATTAGAAGAAAACAACGCATAAAAACTTGTTTTTTTTAACGCTTATCTATAAGAAAGTCGCCGTTGACTGATATAGAGGTGGCCGCGGAATAGGGGAGATTTTTATATTATGCCCATGGAACCTATTGTACATTCCGAGAAAAACTGGCCGTGAAGGGAAGTTGGCCGGGAAATGGAGGTGGCCGCCTATGGAATTAATTCATTCACGCCGACTATTTCACTATAAATAATAAAAACTGGTAATCCATAATACCCGCTCTTCTTATTCTCCTATAAAATCCATTATTTTCACCTATCATATATAAAATAAACTTTTTTATGGGTCTGAGATCGATGAAATAATCTTTTGAGTTCACAAGTTTCACTTTTTATTTAGCGAGACATTCGCAAAATTTTCTCTAATAATTGCATATGACAGATTAATTTCGAAGAAAAATTCCCGAATATTTTTTTGGATATCTAATTAGCCAATGACAATATTGACTCATGTCATTTCCATCATGTTGGCCGAAAATTTGTAGATCAAAGCCAATTCTGAGCAACTGGATAGGAAACAAGCATGTCATGATACTTCTATATGTTTTCTTTTACATAGTAGTCTCACTTCTATACCGAGAAAGTTTTTTTTGTCTCCCCAGGAACGCTGGTTTTACAAATGGGATTAACTTAAGAATCAATTGCTTACTATAAAGAAAACATTCTCAGAACATTCATGAATATTATCAACTGATATACTGTCTTGTCCAGATCATCAAACTCCGAAAAAAAAGGTTTATACATTGAGATGTAGTTTATACAGTAAGAAGAATATCTAATAGAAACATATACTCTCAAATCGAAAATTATTATCGGCTCTTCTTAATCCGATTTACGTACTACAGGAAATGGCAGAGTACGCGCAAATTATTCTAAGAACGTTGTTAAACCCGAGAGGGGAGAAAACCGTGTCTGAAAGAGGAAAATGAGGAGAAGCCGAAACAAATTCTGCTACTTATTTCCATTCCCTCCACAAAATTATCATTTCAAGTAGTCGCCTTTGGGCACGACGATGTTGTTTGAAATAATTATTTGCCATTAACTCTCCGCATACTCCGTGAATCTTTCGTGCATCAGCAGGCCGCCCTTCCCATGCAAACGCCCTTCTGCCAAAACCTCGTGCCATCCGTGCCCTTGCAAAACCACCCTGTTTATTAGCTTTGTAGTTAGCTCTTAATATCGTTAGGGGCATAATCAGGTTATGTCAACCGGAATATGTTTTCCGATATCTACCGTGGACGAAACGAAGGCAACATGGCAATGATGCTTCGTTGCCGGAACTAGTTATAAAGAGTAGTATGTATTTTGTACGTATATTAAGGATGAGCTTGCTGCTTGCTGCGCAACGGCATACGCTCTGGTTGTACCTTATGCTTGCTTTGCTCCTTAATATACCGTGTCAACGAAGAAGACCGTGGAGTCAGTGTGTATTCCTCACCGTCCGCAAATACTTGCATATTTGGACTTTCTCTTATTAAGCATTTCTCATACGTGCGTGTATCACATATAAAAGCCATTCCGTAGTGTACAGAATGGGATTTCGAAAATGCACCAATGATTTTGTTCATAATAAGTTCAACTTTTAATCAGTCTTGGAGCTAAAAAATCGTAAATTTTCATGGTTTTTTTTCAACACGAAATTAAAATTCAACATTCGCAGTTGCAAAATTTTCTCAGAGGCTATCAGGGTGCAACAGGGTTTGAAACATAATAATCTGGAATATATTGGAAAAAAATTACGAAGAAACAAATCATGGTTCAGCTAGATTTCGAAGGTATGGAATCTTTAATAAATTGGAATATATCTAAAATAAATCTAAAGAACCTTGAAATTATTTGAAATAAATCTAAAGAACCTTGAAATTATTTGAAATAAATCTAAAGAACCTTGAAATTATTTGAAATAAATCTAAAGAAGCTTTAAAATTATGCGTAAACAATATACGCTTAAAAAAAAGAAATGTACATCTAGATTCACTTTTATTTTCAATCATCATGAATATACAGGGTGTCCCAATGATTCGTAAATGGTTTAAAAATTCATAAAATCAGAAAAAGAATGGTTTGTGAAAAAATTATTCTCACGAAAGAGGATTCCTGTTGGTGCAGGAAAAAAAAATAGTTCAAACCTTCGTCAATAGAGGAAGCTGCACGAAAGCGAGTCAGTGGAAAGATGCAAATTAGAGTCGTATAAAATGCAGGGTGTACTATTAACACCGCAATTTTGAATTTTCCTGTTCTGACGCTTACATCATAACAAGGTTTACATTGTGATGTTGGCATTGGTGAAGTTTTTTTTTTACGGCCACGAATCGCCGGATGAAGCTTTGCGAACGTTTCTAACATGAAAGAGATTAAAGTAAGGTGTTGGTCCGATGACTGCTTTCAGACTTTCATGCAGCACTTTCTGTCGATGAAAATTTAAACTATTTTTTTCTCTGTAGCAAAATAACAATAATAATAATAATAATTCCCGTTCGTAATAATAAGTTTTTCGCAAAATCCATTCAAACAAACCAATTTATACAAATTTTATGAATTTTTACACTATTCACGAACTTATGGAACACCCTGTGTCTCTATAGTATATTATTTATACTCCCTATGCATATTATTTATTTTGGTATAATATGCCTTAAATGTTCCTAAGAGAAATCCTTTTGTTATTTTTTCATGAAATTACTCAGTTCTAAAAAAGTTTTTCATTCATGTGCTTTTTACCTTATTTAATTACGTTTATCTAAGAATATCACATTCAATAAAACTTTATTATACGCTTTTCTGATGACGATCTTCCACCAATAATCTGTTTAATGCTATTTTTCTACCCCAACACTGTATTCAAAAACATTATTTTTTCCTCTGTCTATACTTTATTCAAAGATACTTTTCTACTATTTACTTCAAAAGTTATTTAACATTATACTCCACAGACATTCAATGATTTATTTACTCCAAATTTTATTTTCAAAAATGTATCTTTATCTTAAAGAGAACAGCATTCTAAGATTTTCCCCACATAATGTTCCATTCAATAATGTTTTCAGTAATACTATATTCAATAATACGCTTTAGACAATCTCTATGTCATTTTGGTTTTGTTTTTTTATGTCAATCAGGCACTCAATAATAACTTTTTTCTTTCCCTAACAACCTGTTCATGATTCTCTCACTTGATAATCACACAACCAATTATTTATTTTCTTAAAATTTTCCTTTCACAAATTTGTCTAAATAACAACGTGCAACAAGATTTCTTTCAATAGCACTGTATATTTCAATCAACAGTATTTTTTTCAACAAGGATTTTTCAGCGGTACCTTATTCAATAATAGTATGTGTTACTCCTTTGATACTATGTATACGAAAGACCAATACTCCTTCAATAATGTTTTAAACAATATGTCCCATTCAATATCATTTTTAAACAATAAAACAATACTCCATCTCACTTTTTTTCATGTTTATTTTTTTTTCACCAAACGCAACCCCTTCCAATTTTTTTTTCGTTTTTTCCTACCTTATTCAATAACAGTGATTACAACGTATAGAAATATAAAATTCAAAAACATTTTCCCAAACAATATTCAACTCTACTGAATTTTTTACAATAACTTCAACTCAAATTTCAAATCTTTCCTATTTATTTTTTTTCATGAACTTTAAATATTAAATTAAGTTCAATATTGTGTTTAACCCTTTGCACTCGAAACCTTTTTCGCTCTGGCGAACCAGCAACTCGAGACGATTTTCCGCATATTTGGTGAATTTCTTACAGCTAACTTAAAATTATTTCACACACACAATTTAACGTTTAAAACTTTTATATTTTAACATTTTATATATCTTTATACTTCAAATAAATAAATAATAACTTAAAGAAATCTAATGGTTCTTTTATGCGTGAAGATACTTGTGGTTCTTCCGCCGGATACAAACGATATTCTTTGCGGTATTTCTTTGGATTCTGTGCACGTTATCCATTCCGAATTTTCTGTCTCTTCCGCGGAATCACTGTCGCTTTCACATTCACTATCTATTAGCATGATTTTTCGCCTTCTTACACCTCTTACTTGAACGCCATCTTCATATCACTGCTTTCCTCCTTTCTATGTCAAGTAGTATATACATAGACGTAATTTCGTTCTTCGTCAACGAAAAATCAAACTCTTCTTCACTCGAACTGATTCCTTCATCGTATTCCATTCTTATTGGGCTCCGTAACTTTGGAAATAATATTCCTATTGTCACAGCTATTGAGTTCGAACTAACGCGAAGACATATATAACAATAAATCTAAAAAAAACGTATTTCAGATTAAAGATTGGCAGTTGTTTTACACGCATTTATTATTGAATACACTCATGAAGCGATAGTGCGCAAGCCAAGTAAACATCGTTATCGCTCGAATTATCGCGTCAAACCGAGTTGCGACCGAGAATCACCTCTCGAGTGCAAAGGGTTAATAAGGTTTTTCAAACGTTTGAAATAATCAACTTAATTTGATTTCTCTCAGTGTACCGATAACACTTTTCTTTAGACAATTTTTTGAACATGATAGTGATACACGAATTTTTGAACATGTATTAAATTTCGTGCATTACTATAATTATCTCACCAAAGCGCTCTTTCTTCAATTATATAGTTTTTATACAACTTTTTATATTTATTCTTGAAAATTCTTATAAACACGAATTTCTACAAATATAAAAACAAACAGAAATAAAGATTTTAGACCAGATGAGTTAATTAATCATCAATATACATATGTGCATTCCAAAAAAAAGCAACATGAAATGAAAATCATTCTAGCTATATATTCAATTTTATTTAGGTGTTTTTGTTATGTTACAGAGCTACGTGATAATAATAAAAATGAAGTTTTAACTAAATTTAGCTTTTGTTAATAGGTGACGCTACCATTTCCTGAATTATCTACATTACTTTTTCACACGCGCTCATTCTATATGCGGTTATATTGTTTACTTTGAGAATGACTTCCAAGTTCGAAAGCAGATTCACCAAAACACACGAAAATGCGTTCTTCATGGTGAAGGTAGAGAAGTGTTTTAAATGTTTCATTTTTATTTGGAAATTTCTCTCTTTCTGTGCAATGTCAGTTTCATGCAACCGAGCTCCTGCCGACGGAAGCAATTCCCAACCATTAGCGATATCCTTTATGAGGTTTCACTGCACTTTTAACAACTTACCACCGCATTTGCCGAACCGACGTTGCTTACGTCACTTGGGTAAAGTACCACCGAGTCTCCTTCCATCGAGGAGAAAAATTTTTAGTGCCTCGGTAACGGCGAATTTAATTTAAGCTTCTACTGCGAGGAGAGAGCGAGTTCTTACTCTCAGCACAGGACAACTATCAAAATGATTCATGCGCCGCAAATTATTCACAAAGTAGGACTGACAGCACAGAGTAAGAGAATTTCACCAAGAGGTTTTCTCTTTAAAGTCTGAATTTGCTTCCTCATATGGTTTGTGAAAGAATTTCTGTAAGTGTGAGGTTGATCACAAACCTTAGTGTGTATTGCTTTTTAGCAATACATAACAATATAAATACTCACATATATTTCAGGTTTCAATCTCCATACACAGAAATAACATAAATATAAGAATTTAAAAAAAATTACCAATTATAGCCTACGCATTACAAGAATAACGTAGATGTCGATTGACGAGCAGAGAAGATATTGAAGATACTTTGACGTGATAATCAACTTATTTAAATTACTGCTGCTTCCCGCGTATTATCCACTAATGCAAATTTCGCAGCTTTGAGAAAATATATCATCGCATAGTCAGTAGCGGTGATGATCCATGTGAAAATTTCATTCACCAACTGTAGACGGGACGTTCATTCATAAAGGGGTTGTTTGTTCTGTTTTCATAGAAAGAATGACAGTTTTTCCATTCACATCCATAGACTATCTATAAATATTCAAAAACTTATTAATTTCAAAAATTTGTAATTAATTTTCAAAATATATAGTTCTTATCTCACGGAGAAAAAAAAATGTAGCTAAGGACTCCGGGTATATATAATACGTGGTAAGAAATTTGAATGTTTCATCTAACGTATGATCACTGTTTATTCGATGGGTAAAAATTTTGAGCATTCTTTTACTCCTACTCAGATCGTGGCCGGCGTTGTCGTTGAATGAAGCGATATAAAAAAATGGTCAAAAAAGACTAGGACCATACTACAAAATGCGTGCGTGCGTGTTGTGAACCTAGCGTGCAGTTTATTTTATCGTGCAATGCTTGTCACGGTGCTGCCATCTGACATCAATTTTTGTAGTCATACTTCAATGATCAGTTTTTCCCACTTCAAAAATTCAATTCATTTCAAATCAAAATCATCTAATTTGCAAACCATGACTAAAGTGGGCAGCAGTTCTGTCAATATTTTGTCATTACCACCAATTTGCCTAACACCAACTCCGGATACATCTCATAAAGCAATTTATTACCGATCGTGTTGGGTCGGGAATGACAGCGTCATCTATCGGTGGTCGCATCAGGTTCGATAAGGAAAAGAAGTGTGTATGTGTAAATTAATCATTAGTTGCTAGTTATCGTATAGAATAGAATGGCTACCGATTTTTTTAAATCGTCTGTACATTCCGAGTTCAGTTGAAGGGAGGATTCATAAAATTTGTATTCATTATTCTTTGATGATTGATGGTTTCCAGTCGGTGAAAACTATAGCTTCGGCTGTCCTCCTAAAATGCTTAGTGTGTCCACCGATTACATTTTTCAAAATTGGAGTTTCAGGTAGGGATTCGATTTTTTAAACTCCAATGAACCACCGCCACATCAAGAATCATTAAGCACCGCGACAGTTCATCATGACACGAGAGATTAAAATTTCGAAATAACAATAAATTTCCACGACGTGACGTAACGGTGTTCCCAAGACGTGAGGGAACGTAAATTATCTGCAAATTCTAAATATAAATGTGCTTTCCGTGTAAGAGAGTCACTCGTCTCTTTTGTTAATTCACTTAATGGACATCGGCCATCACGTAATATATTTAATCATTAAAATGGTTGAATGCGACACCACAGAGTATATTGTCTTCGCGTGTGTCTGTCTGTCTTCAGAGAGAGAGAGAAATCCTCGGCGTTCCAAAATCGCATTTCACAGTATTTCCAGTTAAAAGACTCGACCTCTTCTTATCTCTTAATTATACCTCGGCAAAAGTTCCCTTTTAACACAAAAGGGCCGAGTCAGAGGCAACTGCAACAACTTCTCCCGCAGTTGTCCTTAAGACTTCAGAGCTCAAAGTATATGGCCTGATGCCAAGCAGCCATTCATTATATAACGTGGAGTGGCGGTAGATGTTTGAAGGGAAGGCACACATACAGTACTCATGTTCTACTGTACGAACCTGGAAAGAGGGGGAGAGAGTAGGAGAAGAGAGAACTTTCACTCTTCAAATCCAAGCCAGCCTTACCCTTCCAATCCTTGACTGCTTTTCTATCTTTACAGAAAAGTAGGTATATTTATGATGCCGGCTTTAGTTAATGGAATGGAATTTTCGTCGTAGTATTATGCGGTGAATTCCACATTTTCTCTCCTCTCTCTCTCTTTACGGTGTTGCTTCTCGAAGATGTTATGCATTAGCTTTAAAAGCAATAGTTTAATTCCGTCGAGAGACAAAAGGAGAGCAAGGAGAGAGAGCGAGAAGCTCTCTTTCCATCCAGAGCCGCCTCCGGTCGACGAATTTAAAATTGTTTAATAACAATTTTCGTCGCGGATCGCAAACTTTTGAAAGATTATCCTTGTTCGAACTAACGGTGGAGTTTGGGAGGCTCTCTTAAAAGGAAAACGCCGCTGTGCTTCCCTATCCGCCACTTATCCTTATCCGTAATTTAAAAAATTGCCTGCTTTTGTCGATGCGGAAGTTGATTTATATCGTTGCGTTTCCTCCATCTCTTGGAAATTCCAGTCGGCTTCTCTTTGGCTTGGAAAAAAGCATCGGTTATAATGGAAAAAAAATGTCGTTCGAAAAATATGATTATCTCGATCATATATGCTCTACATTGGAAGAGACAAACTCTATCCAAGTCATGGGTATACTACGACCCGCGGGCTAGATACGGCCCACTTAGAGGTTCCATCCGGCCGCCGTAGATTTGAAAATACAAGTACAAGGTGCGGTCAATAAGTTCGGCGAATGGTCTCAGAAATGGCCAAAACTGGAAGAAGTGTCCACAAAATAGTACCAAAAGTTTCATACAAAGCAAAAAATTCGAGCAGAGAACTTGTATTTTTTACAACCAATCACGGACCTTTTCCAAATTACCTTCACCGCTTCAAAAAACGAGGAACTCGAGATCGCTGTCTTTGTGGTGAAATTGACACTCCCATCCATTACTTGACAGCATGTAAATTAACTGCACATCTAAAGCACATGGCTGTGCCCGCTGTTAAAAATGCCACACTCTGGATCAGAGAGGTTTTTAAAAACATAAGTAGAATAAATAAAGTCAAGAAAATAATTAGATGGATTGAATACAATGAAGAGAAAGTCATCCCACAGACGCCATATCAACCAATAGCACAAGGACAAATTGCAGCACCTCGCCGTTCACAAAGAAAAAAGAAACTGATCAACTATAAAGAAGACTGACTTAGGAACAGTATAATGCAGTAGAAATCGAACGATTTAAATTGATGATGAAATCGATTATGAATTTTATCTGATTCATTATTGATTTCAATATGCGATTTTTAGGATTTTATATTCGAATTAAGATTAATATGGAATATAGGATTGTATGCTTGATTTCCGGTTGTATACGTAGATTGTGATCTCGCAACTGATATTTACTGAGATTATATTTTATACTTAGATTATGATTTTATTGTTGGTATGATTGTAATGTATATTTTGTAATGTACGATTTTTATAAATAAATTGCCAGAGGTATATATATCCAGTCCGTGAGGACAATGAGCCGATATTGCATTTGGCCATGTGGCCTGGGTATCTTTCGGTTTGACGGTCTCAGAAAATGAAGGAAACAGGAGAAACAGACAAAATACATTTATTAGCCTTCGAAGTTATCTCCATTAGCTAGAATACACTTTTGACAACGGTTGTAAAAACGTTCAGCAAAAGCTTTTTTTGGAATCGCCCGAAGCAACGATGTCACTCTTACTTGGGCGTCCAGTACGTCAACAAAGTGCAAGCCTTTCATGAGTCCCTTGAGCCGGGAAAACAAAAAGAAAGCTCGAGGGCCTTGCTAATCCCCGATGCATCCGCTATCATTATTAAAGCCATCCGCCGACTACCCACAAGCATCTGCCACACTTGTTCAATTATCTATGGTTTTCTGCTCGTTAATGGTCGACAACAAACCCAGCTCATCATCAACAGATTCCTTTCCGTCGCAGAAGCGTTTGAAAAAGTCGTAAACACATTTTTTCCTCACTGCATTTGTTCAACTACACTTTCATCAGCATTTAATGGGTCTCAATCGAAGTTTCCCCCCCCCCCCCATTTTTGTAGCATAACTATATATTTGCACATTGTTCCTTCGGATTGTGACATCAACTTTCACATTCAATGCGTTGCTCCGGGCAATTATGCTTCAACTTAGTGTTTTTGACGCTAGGTGGCGATTTTTTACATGCCTCTCAAAGCGCATGCGTGAACGTACGTTTCTAACACACGATGTTCTTTAAATATTGGACCATTCACCGAATTTTTTTGCCGCACCTTTTAGCATAGAATCTTTCAATTTTAGTGCTATAAAAAATCATACACAGTGCAATTAATTACTCAATTCCTCTTGCCGCATTTACTGGCGAACCGTTGACCATAGAGGAATATTTCATATTAGAAAAAATAAATAAAACTCATAAGTCATTCATGTTGCAAAGGCGTTGCATAGTTATTAAAATTAAACAAAAAAAATAGCTTTTTAACAGTCACCCTGTTCTCAGAAACTCAATTGAAAGTTGTTTCCCTGTCTGTCATGAGCAAAAAGAAAAAAATCACGTTTTTACGTGCAGTATTTGTAAAGATATTTGAATTGAAAATCGGAGGAAAGTTGGGAAAGAACAGCATAAAAAAACGGACGATGCTTCTTTCCCTCGTTTTCCCAACCTCTCTCCGATATGGGAATTCAAAAATATCTCGGCGAATATTGCACTTAGAAATGTAGAATTTCCTTTGTTGGCGGCCTTAAGAGAGACCGGGCAACAGCTTTCTAATTGGAAGTTAGAGGACAGAGAGACCGGATTTGGATTTTTTTTATTTTAATAACCATACAATCCCTTGCAACATGGATGACGTATCTGAGTTCTAAACGTTATTTGGATACGTTTCCTAATTGGAAATATACCTCTGGGATCAACGGTTCGCCAGTAAATTGCGGCAAGTGGTGGTAATGGTGCCAATCACCCTGTATGTAATCCTTTTGCATATGGAAAATGTAGTTGTGAGAATTGATAGGAATAACCGTTACTTTATAAAAACATTCGCATTAGCAAAAATATAATGAAACACATATTCAATAAAGTCATTGAAACATAGGCCGACTTATTGTATTTTTCACAGTTGCAAAGGATAAACGTTTGGGTTTTTCATTTGCAATGAAACCATGACTTTCTTCAAAGTGTACAACAAATTCCCACTTCATTTCTGACCATAAAAATTCCAATTATGGATCATTGTCCAAAAACGTCCAGCTCGCCAAAATTTCTTCTTTTTTTGATTTTTTGACCGCTGTTAAAAAAGTTTGTCCATCTATGCTATGGGCAGTGTGCGTGGGAAAATACAAATGATACAAGTGACACGCTTCATTCCATTTAATTTCAATTAAGTACATGAAGAGCTGGAAAGAAAGAGAGAGTTTTTGGGGGAAGACCGGCCGTTGCCAGATGATATGAATTAAGCACCCAGAGTTGAGCTTCAGTCTTCTTAATATTGTTTTCTCTATCTTAGTATATTTATCATTTAGCAGATCGGTGAGGCGGAAAAAATCGTGTTACAGTGAAGCGTCCGAGGACGCAATTCTTAAATCGTTGTAATTTGTAAATGCTGCTCTTAGATGCTAAAGCCCAAGCTGGGGCATCATATGTTAACACTGGGCGAACGATTTGTTCGTACATCAAACCCTGTTCTTCAAAACTGAGTTTTTACTTCGGATAGCAGAATCCCTATAGATTCTCCAAGAGGATCTGAGCTCTTTTGATTTTGTTCTTGGCGTAGCTCCTGAAGTTGTCTTTCATCCAGGTTGGCACCCATTCACTTGGTTTGAGTGGATCACCCGATATCTTGTCACTCTATGATGATCTTCGTGTTGGATGGGATATCTCGGTTTGTGGCGTTACTCTCCGCTACCGTACCAAGACTTTTAACAACTAACTGTTGTGAAGATTAATTTTTGGAAAGAGAGAAAATTCAGCTGTCTTTGCAGGGAATCGAGCCCGCCGCTGTGTGGTGGTCGAGTGGTCATAGTGACGGACTCGCATTACGAGGATCTGGGTTTGAACCCCACCGGCGCCACAGTGGTGGTCGGCTGAAGTTGGGTTTCTGTGATTTCCAATTTCAAGGCGCGAATGCGAGCCGATCTCCCCGTTAAAAAGTCTCGCCTCAGAGAGCAACAGTCTTACAACGTAACAAATATTCAATTATTACACTTCACTCACAATTTGAAGTATAGATGGCAACACTGAAATATCAAGCACAACACTAGCTGCACACTCAGACTGTTAGGTGCACTTACTTTGTTCCAGACTCTGCCACGGAGCTGGACTGGAAGAGATCTCGGCAACGGCATAAGTCCGGTAGCAGAGCCCCTGGCGTGCCCATTCATTCAGGGAATCGAGAGCCCACGTCCTTTCACTTTCCGGTTGAACGCCCTAGACTACTATACACGTGCACATGAGCTCCAAGGAAAGATTGAGAATTTGGTTGCCTTAATAGTCTAGTGATGTAGGGCGTAGTAATCACGTAAGTGGCACGAGGCGCTGTTCAAGATCATTTGAATGCAGAAGATTTGGAAGTACGCCACGGGCCACTCAAGTGATGTGGCGCTACATCGCGGGTCACATGAGTAATCTGGAAATGTGGCGCTTTTCTGATTTTCAAAGAATTATGTTTGGGGGTCGCGGGCCACATCAGATGATCCCGGAGGCTACATTTGAGCTGCGTGACAGGGGTGGAGCATGTAAGAAATATACTACTTCCTCCCATTTTTATGAACTTTCCAACTATTTATGGACACCCTGTATTTTTCCTCTAACATCTGGAAGTTATTAATCAAATAATAATATTTGTTCTCAGAGTCACCATCAAATGCCATCATCTTTATTATATTGAGTAATGACCGTTTCAATTTGTACACTAGTAAGACAGCCGCGCACCGTGTCATTTGGTCTCTCTCGCTCTCTCTGCCCTCCATCTCTAAATGCTTCCAAGTTTCATCGTCCTCATGTACTGGAAAAAATTCTTCTAGTTCCCACATGAAGACGAATTCCTACATCTTCAAGAATTCCGGGCGTTTTTTCCGATATCCGCAAAGACTTGTACATATCCCACTGCTATTTTTTTCTGTTTTTTACGAAGTTTTTTTATCTCATCTGGGCTTATTGATACATGATGAAGATTAGAGTATATAAATATAAAGCGTATGAACGAGCAATACTCAGTATATATATATTTCGGACTGTTCATTAATCCTTAATACCGTGGGAAAAGATATTTAATCTGTATCAAGGATATACTAAGGTATGATATAGTATACAGGATGTCTTGTAAATGATAGCACGGCCTTCATCTCATCAACCTTCCGTCGTAGAGGTATGATTCCAATTTGAAAAGTGCTCGATAGGTGTTCAAAAATTACCCTGTGCCTGTTCCAAGAGTGAAAATACAGTGTGTAACAAAATAATGAATCTAAATTTTGATACGGCTCTCCTGTCTTCTTACTTCTAATTGGAAAGTTATTGCGTTGTGTCTCCTCATTAAGGAAAAAGAAGAAAACATCAATGTTCCTTTGTATGGAGATATATGCGAATTCGAGGAACGGAAGAAATTTGGGAAAGAACTGCATTCGATGCGGAAGAACCGTTTTACCCGCATTTAACGCTGTTTTTTTCCTCCCGCCCCCCGTATTTGAATTTGAATTTCTCTGTGAATATTGCACTCAGAAACATGGAATTTTATTTTGGTGGCATCAGGTGAGGTACAGAGTAAGAACTTTATAACTGGAAGTTAGAGCTCAGGGGGACAGTATGAAAATTTAGATTTTTTTTTTATTTTCTTACACACTGTATTTTCACTCTCAAAACTGGTAAAGGGTAATTTCTGAATGCCTATTAAGCATTTTTCAGATTGAAATCATACCTGTACGACGGACGGTTGATGATATAAAGGTCTTGTGCTAGCACTTACAGGACACCCTGTATAAACGGTGTTATCTAGCCTTTAGTAGTTTTCTGTAGTTTTAACGCTTTATCTACACTGACGGTACTTTTTGAAGTACGTACCATTTCCATTTTTTAATCCCATAACATCTTTTACGTACGTTGTTTGGTGTTGGTATTTTCAAGTATAAACACTGTATAACCATTTTACAATTATCAGATGACAGCATGAGTGTGGTAATATCATTTTTATTAACCTACATACGACACCAATGAGTTTTATTTACGTTGTGAACCCCTTGAGATATACCATAAAACAATTTCGTTACGAAGCGTGCCGCGAGCTTAGTGCCCAGACCGGAATAGATAATAAAACCAGAGCAGAATCACTCGATTTGTGTTTACGAGATTTACCCGAAAACATCAAAAACACTGATATATTCTGAATACTTCCTAAGATATGATCGTTTAAATGATTCTGTTACGCAACTTTTCGCGAATTCTCCCAGTAGGCCGCAGATGATTTAAAAAACCTCTTCACGTCAAAAAAAAAACTACTCGATATCTCGCCTATAATGAATCTCATGATGCGAAAACGATCTCGAGATGCGTACCCAACAACACACATACTCATCACCTCCATTTTTTTTGTTTTCTCATATTCCATTTTTTAAGGTTAAAAAAAAGTAAAAAAATTGCTATCAAGGGTCTAGAGAGCGTGTAAACCCTCTTTTCTACACAAATATGAAATAAAAATGGCTTTTTCCCCCCCTCTCTCCCTCTCTAATACTATTTTCCGTAAATATCGTTGGAAAAGTTGAAGTGTTTACGCCATGGAAAAGCATAAATAAAGGAACACCTTTTCATAAATAGGATGTTGAAGGGAGAGGGCAAGGAAAAAAAACATTCTCACTGAGATTTCATCACCATACAATAAGTAAAGCACAGATATTTTCATTTACGGGAATAAATAATTTTTTTTTTTTTTTGTATTTTTACAATTTTGAAGGAAACTTCTCCAAAAATTCCTCATCCGGTAGGAAAATAAGCAAAAAAAATAAATAAATAAAATAGGAAAGACGTAATCTCGCCAACGTATTCTTTCTTCGCATCTTTACAAAGGTAATTTAAGAACCGGAGATTGCCGCTTTTGCACTTCGCTTATCTAAATGTGTTTCACGCTCGGCGAAACGAATCTACTACTGGGTTCACGCTCCGGTAGAAATGTTTGAAACATGGCCGCCATACTCTTTCTCAACACACATCTAAATTTGTTGTTGTTTTTTTTTTCCTCTTCCCTTATTCCTTTTATTTATTTTTACACTACTTTGCTTTGAAACGAAACAAATCTCTCAGAATGAGAACCGAATGGACATATATGCGGGTAAGACACCTCATTCCTATACGAGTTACAAACCGTATTCCAGATACGTATAAATTTGTTTTTTTTCTCCCCTCAGAATACTGATCTGTCTACGGGATTGAACATTATACGGATCCGAACCGGTATAAAGTAAATTTTTAGAGTTGTCTGTCTCTATGGAATTTTTCCTCCTTATTCGCTGTAGAAATCGCCGTACGTAAGAGTGATAATGTTGAACGTGTTCGTGTATATTTCTCCATTCCTATGAATACACAAGATCTTGAAGTGTTCAGATGCGTCAGTACCTGGGAAATAGGTAGGGGAATGTATAAATATAGCATAGAGCCAAACAAATTTCTTCTAGATAGCATTGCAAATACCGGATTTCAGTATTGAATGAGAGAGAGGGAGAGGATTCGTGGAAATTTATTATTCGGCATTGTGTGTAGTCGAACAAATGCTGTTTGGGTATATGCATAAATAAGCAAAACGAATTTGACGAGTTTAATTGCGGTGGAATTTGGTACGGAATGTCTTGGAAAAAAAATAAGAAAATGTGGACACATTTGAGGTTTAAAATAAACTTATATTGAAAATTTGAGTGGAACACCTAAACACACGCATAAACAGGAGAGATCCCCATTTCTGACTTTCGAGTAATTTCTTTGCAGTTATTAAAATGTTAGATGAAATAATCAATTAATTTATTTCTGATATACTTTCAGTCAAGAAGTATACAGTCGAATCCCATTATAACGAACTCAAAAAGACCGGAGAAATCACTTCGTTATAATGAAATATCATGTTTTTGCATTGTTCCTATGTAGACTTATCCGAGGGGATTAGAAAAGTGTTCGTTGAATCGAGATTTATTCGCACTAACAGTATTCGTTAAAACTGAACTCGTCTGTACAAGAGAGTGCGTTAGTTGGTTGGGATACAGATATGGCGTCACCATATACTTTCTCTCAAGGTATCTGATCCCCCCCCCCCCCCTTTATCATTTTATTTATTTTTATATTACTTTGCTTTCAAACTATACACATTTCTCAGAATGAGAACCGAATGGATATAAATTTATATGGGGGGGAGGGGGGGGGGGTAAGACACCTCATTCCTATACGAATACCTACCGGATTCCAGATACATATAAATTTGTTTTTCTGAGAATACTGATCTGTTTACGGTATTGGACATTATACGGATCCGAAGCAGTCTAAAGTAAATTTTTAGAGATGCCCCTATGGGATATGTACTGTAGAAATCGCTGTACGAAAGTGCGATAATGTTGAACATGTTAGTGTATTCCCCCATTCCTATGAATACACCAGCATTTGAAGTGTTCAGATGTGCCAGTACCTGAAAAATAGATAGAAAATATATAAATATAGCATATAGAGCTAAAAAACTAATTTCTTTTAGATAGCATTGTAAATACAGGATTTTAATATTGAATCAGAAGATTCTTATAAATGTATTATTCTGCATTTTATAGTGGGAACAACTATCCTTTTGTAATACATGGTGTATGCATAATGTTTCAAAAAATTTAGTGCCTGTGGGGTGCTTTTACGGAATTTTTCTAGAAATGCAAAATGTGGGTATTTGAAGATCGAAATAAACTTATAACTGAAATTTTAGTGAATCGCATATACAGGGGAAATCACCATTTCTGACTTACGAGTTCTTGCATTGCAGTTATTGAGGGGTTAGGTGAAATAATTAATTAACTTATTATATATGCAATATTTTTGGTAGAGGCTTATGTATGAGAATGCGCCGGTGGATACAGAAATGACACCACTGTACTCTTTCTCAACACATCCATCTTTTTTAACTATATTATTTTATTTATTTTTATACTACTTTGCTTTGAAACAAAACAAATCTCTCAGAAAGAGAACCGAATGGACATATAAGCGGGTAAGAGGCCTCAGTCCTATTGGAATACCCACCGTATTCCAGCTATGTGTAAATTTGTTTTTTCCGAGAATACTGATCTGTCTACGAGACTGAACCTGTATAAAGTAAATTTTTGTGATGTCCCTGTGGAATATATCCTACGCCTTATTCACTAAAGGAATCGTAGTCCGAAAGCTTGATAATGTTGAATATGCTACAAATTCCTATGAAGACACTTTAACTTGAAGTGTTCCGATGCGTCAGTACGAAGAAAATAGAAAGAAAATATATAAATATAGTATATATAGCCAACAAATCCCTTTTAGATAGCATTGCAGATACAGGATTTTAGTATTTATAGAGGATTCGTGGGGGGGAAATATTTTTCTGCATTGTATATAGTGGGACAAATATTGTTTTAGAATATGGGGGGGGGGAGCATAATGTTTCACGAATTTCAGTGTAGTGCAGTGGTTCCAAACCCTTTTCAGTCCCCGAACCCTCAACTAGCTCGGTTCTTTTCCGCGTACCCCTATCTCTGAATCCTCCAGGGATGTTCCCCCCAATCTGTTTCATCCATTACAGATTCCGAAAACTTCTACAAAAATGTATATGTTGAATTAAATTTAATGGTCTATTTCATTATATATATTTTTTGTTTTTGAAGAAAGCAAACGGATTAACACAAAGATTGGGAAAAATAAAAATTAAAGGGATAATTTGTGACTGCATTTGAATTTCAAAGTTTTGAAAAATTAGGCTCAAAAGAGAATAAATACAATCTCAAAAATCCGGAGCTTCATTCAATTTGCTTCTATATTTATTTTTTATCTAAGTATATGAAGAAAAAGCGCGTTCAACAAGCTCCTTGCTAGTAAACGGCAACAAAAACATTGCTGAATTTCTACCGTTCACCGTATTCGTCACCGCGAAGATCCTAAAAACTGACTAGGTTCACCATTCCGCCATTGAAGAGAATCTTCAGAGTGGTATCTGATGTTCCAGGAAT
This sequence comes from Pholcus phalangioides, assembly GCF_987345545.1. Taxonomy (NCBI): domain Eukaryota; kingdom Metazoa; phylum Arthropoda; class Arachnida; order Araneae; family Pholcidae; genus Pholcus; species Pholcus phalangioides. Next base: position 32,407,725 of record NW_028301597.1, read on the forward strand.
TTCTCCTCCTCTGCAATCGACAATGAGAAGCCACAGTTCAAAATACTCTTCTTTGAAAGGATTAGATATTCACCGATCATCCATTTACGGTTCTGAAAAATATTTTTCAAACGAAGATTTTAATCTTTAAATGTTCTCAGTTATCTCATCACCGACAGTTAAATTTAGCTCGGCTTGTGAAAAGAAATCGTGAAGTGTTTCGGACACTTCAAGTTGTCCTTTTTTAATGCGCTTTGCCCAATTCCTGTCAATTATTGAACTATCAATAATTTCTGTCAATTTTTTTTCATGTAATCACTATTGTCAACAACATGAAAAATGCTGCAATTTTTTTTAAGTGAAAGATTGAGTTTATTAATCTGGTGGAAAATATCACTCAGGTATACAAGGCTCTGCAGCTATTAAAAATCCAGTCACCTTCCGCTTCCGCACGGATGCAGTTTTTAGGGGGCCGTTCAAGTATTACGTCTGCACATTTTTAGCCATTTTTGATCCCTTCCCCCCCCCCTTGTCAGACAAATGTCGTCAGCACTGTCCCCTACCTCCTAACGCATATTGGTGGAACGTACGCGGGAGGGGTATAGGGGGCTCGTGCACCCCCCCCCCCCAAGTGAAAAAAAATATTTTTTTAATTAAAAAATTTCGAAAGAAAATACCTGTGTATGTTATTATAATCAATTTCTATTAATCTCCGATTGATTATTAATAATCCAATGCTATTTGAAGGGTAAGAACTTAAAATTTCTCTTTGAGAAATTCATTGCGAAACACCATTTAAGCCATATGTGGTAAACCCTTGACCCGCAGACCAAATGTGGCCCTTGAAGGTTATCTGATGTGGTTTGCCTCCCCAAACCTGATTTCGTAAAACTTAACTACGCGGCACATTTACAAATCCCTTAAATAACCCGTGGCGCAATTCCAGAGCATTTAACTGGCCCTTGGCACATTTTCAGATCACTGAAGTAGACCTCAAAGATCACTTTCACATCCAAAGGACACTTAATTAACCCGAACACAGTTCCAGAACACGTAAACGATCCGTAGCACATCTAGACATCCCTTGAGTGACATGTGTCACAGTTTTAGAGCACTTAAGCGGGCCTCATTGCGGTTCTACATCACTCAAGATACCCGCGAAACATTCCCAGATAACTTGAGTTATCCGTGGCATAATTACGCCCTACCCATTGTCATCAAATGTCAGCAAATCGGAACCCCCCCCCCCCCCTTGATGCTGACCTAATACTGGAATGATATATAGCCACTTATCCATGGTGTAAACCACGTGAATAGTACGTGGTTGGTAGAAGTTGATTTTAGGAATAACATGCACACGCCTCAATGCAAACACTCACAACAAAAATTAAACGCACCGGGCATTAATTTATTTTTTGTTTTTATGCACAGCCCGGCATGCGTCAAAAATCAAATCTAAAATACCGAGGATGAGTGACCCGCGACAAACGAAAGCGCCAATCCTCATTGGTTGTTGGGCGCGGACGGGACGAGGGCAAACCGATCCTTCCAGCAGACGCATCTCCTCTTTCATCGAAGATTTTATTGACGGGGAGGCCAATATTACAACTGACGATATTAGTGACAACCTCTACCTAATTTTAAAAATTATTTTCAATCTTTTTTTTGATTATTTTGTTCTTTTGTTAGCTGGGTGGCAGCCATTAACATTTTCTTTTCGCGTACCCTCTAACGACCTCTCTCGTACCCCCCACCCCCCCCCCCCGGTTGGGAACCGCTGGTATAGTGGAATGTTTTTACGAAATTTCTAAAAAAAAGCAAAATGTGGATATTTGAGGTTCAAAATGAACTTGTGTATTTAGAATTTTAGTGAGTGACATACAGAGAGGGAAATCACAATTTCTGACTTTTGAGTTGTTACAAATCACTGTAACTAAGGGATTAATTGGTTTATTTATTTTTTACAATATTTCTGTTTGAGGCTTACAAAGAAAGCGCTTTTTGGTTGTGATATAGATATTAATTAGTTTACTTTTATGCTTTTAGGACGCGTAAACATGAATGAGATGTGCGTATATGATTATAGTTTTTTTTTAAATAGTGATTATATCATTTGATTGTATGTGAGACGTTTTATACAGGGTGTCAAATAATTCAATTTTTTTTTTGTAAAATGTAATTTTTCATATTTTCTAACTGTTTTTTCCATAAAATCACATTTTTGAGTTGCTGAATTTTAAAATATATTTGATATTCATACTTTCATTGACATTTTATTTTTTGTCACGTCGTTAAGCAGGTCGCCTGATATGGCCTTTGCTTTTTGTAAATTGTAATACCTAAAAGAATGAGCTTGTGTGTCTGGTTGTGTCGTCGTTATATGCGTGGTTGCTGCTGCCACCTGTAATCGAAATCGGAAGAAAAAGTTCAGAAACAGAGTACCTCGCTAGTCGTGCAGTGGAGAGATGCTCGTCTACCAGCATTAAGATGAGCGGCAGGTCCACGGGTTCGATTCCAGAGAACGGCAATAAAAATGTCTTTCCCTATCGGACCTGAGGTGACAGCCATAGAGAGCAAGAGGCCTTACACCGTAACAATTATTCATTCATTACACTTCACTCATTATGAGTTGAGAAAAAACTCATAGTTTAAAAAAATTGATTGCAGGTGGCGGCACTACACATAAGCATTACACAGAAACAAACTTTACCGAAGGTTCATTATACTACATACACACACATTCCAACATGTACCAATTCGTTAGAAGTTCTGCAGAGGAATATGAACAAGGTGCATGCCCGGTTTAGTAGTAGTAGTTGATAGATGGCACCTTAGTTTGCTCTTGCCGTAAGTCCCTTCAGTACAAGAAGGGGGCAGGAGTATAAGATGTCTCACTCTCTGGGGAGCAATATTTCCGACCTAACTCTACCAGTTGTGAATTATTTGATCATTTTTGTCGCACCACGGTCATTTTCTGCACACGAGGGCTAATTAGACCGGGACCCACAATTTATTGCCGATTCCGAACGGCAGGCTTGTTTTTGTACTCATCGAGAGGTTGGTGCCTCTAACCCCCCCCCCCCCACCCCCGAGTGGGGACTCCCTGCGGTAGCAATTGTTTCTGCGGTCATGTCGTCGTTTCTGTTGTACCCCTGTGTCAAGAAAGTTTTCTGACAAGGATGAACCCGTTATCGAACTCGCAACCCCCCCCCCCTAAACATCCTTTGGTACTTTAGGCGATCATCTTATCGACCTGGGCTACCACGCCCACCAGTTTTAAATCATATGACGAAACGATCAGAGTTTTTGAGCGATGGAAAGGGTATATTCTATAAAAGGAGTCGTTGGGATCAATCTTCTGGCACTTTTGCGTTTAATTTCCGATCACTCATTCCACGACAAGAAGAGAATATCTTGACATGTTCTACTGCCTTCCCTGGACACCTTGTCCATTTTTTCGAACCACCCTGTATCGATATTATCTGTGATCACCTCAGCCATAATGTTTCTATTAACATTACTATTGAAAGACCATGTTGTTTTCTACTTCGATTGTGAGATATTAGTGCGCGTTACTCAGAGTGGAATGTTCTTTTTATTGCATCCTTTTAATGATTTATATATATATATATCACCAAATACTTTTAATGAATTAATATGCACGATCAAATAAATCAGAAAATTTCAAACAATACAGTCCAACTCATTGCAGACACAATAATTCGTAAGCTATAAACATTTTATAAAGACAAACTATTTCCTCAGACAATGGGCACGTTAAAATTTCGCAATAATTAAGTCATATTCAAACGCAAAAACGTATTTTCCTGAAAAATAGGAAGCGTTCTAATTTAATACATTAAACACCACACAAATTAATGCCTTTACCATTAATTACCGAAGAGAAGAATTTATTCAATAAAAAAAAAAATCCTTCCATCAGTGGAATTCTGCTTGATTAGAAAACACAACAAATATATCCTCTTTTTATTTTTAAAAGAGGAAAAGTAAAATGCAGATAGTGCTTAATAAATGATTCTTCTAAAAACGTCTAAAAACATTAAATTCTCCAGAAAAGCAATACTTAATTCAAACCGATTTAAAAACAGAAAGAGAGAGAGACCGTACTTAATTATTTCGTATGAATTGATTCACTTCAATTTGAAAGAAATTAAATTTATTTTCCTCCTTTTAATTGGATTATTTCTTTTGTTCGAACTGTTCGGCCTACTTTATTTACAATCACGTTGAAAGCGATCATCATCAGCATCGTCCACAATTTTCTAACAGTATTTGCTTGCTTACAGCATTGATCATTAAAACAATAGATGAAGGGTGGCTGGCTCCGAGTATCCACAATTCCCTGAATATCCCTATTGAATTTCTATGAGTATTTTTAAGACACTCGAGTAAGGAGAGAGCGTGTGCTCTAGAAATGCGTGCATGGAAATTTTTAGTGATAGACAAGAAAAGAATGCGGAAAAGGAATGAAAATAGGAAAAGAAAAGCTTCTTGAAGAGCCCTTCCGTGATTGGTTTATCTTCGTCTTTTTTTTTTGTTATATTTTATTTTGCTATTCAAAATCCATCGTCTTGGCATCTACGGAAATTTGAATGCATTCTTGTCTCCGGATGAATGGAATTTCAATAGAAATTTCAAACAAATTTTCCACACGATTTTTCTTTTTCTTTTTATTTAAAGAAAAAAAAATCGTTCTCTTAAATGGAACTCTCATTTTCTATTCAAAAGTATAATTCAATATTTTCATTCATATCATAATCATCATTACCATTTCACTGCGTTTATAAATTGAACTTATCCCCAGACTTCAAGTTCTTTTAGAAAGAAGGAGAGAGAGAGGAAAATGTGATTGAGAAGAGATACTGTGTGTGTGTGTAGAGCTCTCTTCTTTGAATATTACATAACATCTTTGGATAGAAAAGTTTTTCCTATACGACGAGACAGTTTTCGTTTATTATGAAGAGTTTGATGGAACATGTATGAGAGGTTATAATACGAACTCATTTAAATAAATCGGTTATATAATTTCCGAAGTCGTTGGTTCTTAATTTGAACTTGTTTATTGATGGTAGAAGTTTCGATTTTCATGTCGGTATGTGATAAATGGTATATGTTTGTCTATATGAAGACTATATTTCTGCTAAAGTATAGTTAGGGAAACAATATAACGCAACCCTGTGTGCATTCATGAATAGACCCTGAAGTTTCTACAGAGAGTAGCAATTTTGAAGTCATTGTTTGCTTAGATAGTACTCTAATGAGATGAATTAATAGGAAAACTTTATTTCAACCCTTTCTCACCCACATTATGAAAAAAATGAAATAATCATCATTTAGTAGAAAAATGGTAGTAGATAAGTAAAATATAGTAGATAGAATTCTGCAATTGTAACTGAAATGGCCTACCAAAAATTTGGTAGGCCATTTCAGTTACAATTGAAGCCGTAAACAAAAAGAATTGTTTCAAAGAATTATTTATAACACAGTCAGAATAAGAACTAATTAAAAAGAACTAATGGAAAGTTTCATCAGCTCTATAAGGTTATAATGGAAATAAAAGATACCAGTTCAATTATGTTAAACAGTATATCATAATGAATACTTATTTTTTTTACCAGAAAGAGAGCCATAATTTGCTTTTTACATTTGTTAGTGAACATTTTGTAGAAAAGCAGTGATATACTACCTCAAACTTTCTTGAAATGCAGTAAATACTTTTACAGGGGCTAAATAGTTAACTGGTGTTTATTAATTAACGTATTTAAAAAGTTAGTTTCCCCATTCTTGTGCTGTCATCTAGTGAACGTAGAGTAGTTCAACATCCTTCATATTGTACCGCTTAAAAATAGCAGCACCAAACAACGTATTCAAGGAGACGATTCAGGTGAAAAAAAATTAGTGGTGCTTTAAAGTACCCCTTCTGCTGCCCACGTGTTGCGAATGGTACACTATGGTATGAGAAGTGTCACGCGAACGCGTTACAAAAATTAAAGAAACTCTAATCCATTTTTCAATCAAAGAAATTCTCTCCACCTTTTAAACAGTCATTTTTCTAAGGAATGATTGTCTTGCAAGTTGCCAAAAATTTGTATGTTAGGAACTCTTTAAATAATAATTATGCGATGAATTTCTATTCAATGTGTTTCTGTTCAGTTTTTCATCATTAGGATAATTGCTAGACGTCTCATGTGTACGTGATTCAGGATCATCCTCATGGGGGATATGCACTGTATTACCGTATTTTAACGTGTATATGGAACCCCCCTTTTGCAAAAAATTGTGCCCTAAAAATTGGATAGGTCTCTTATACATGGATAGTATTACAGATACATATTTTCAAGTTTTTTCCTTAATTTTTGCTCCAAAAAATCGAGGGAGGAGGGGGTGTCCTTATACACACGATAATAGATGGTGCATTGCATCGCATATAATATAGTAACATGAAATTAATTGTGTATCCGGTGGAGGGGAAGGTCCTCTCACAGAGCTTATTGAGGATGCGGAGGGCTAAGTACTCTGAGTTCATAGCTTCAGGTGTCTATGCTGAACATGGTGTAGGTGAGATGAACTTCTACCGGCACACGTGCATATACAATCTGCATTGCGATGATCGAACTAATGACAGAAATAAAACAGTTTAGAGCTCAAAAGAGTAACCAACTGAACATTTTTATGAAAATAAGAGGACAGCCAAACGATATTTTGCATTGAAACGGAGATAATGTTCATATTCAGTAGAACGGCGTGTATGGTCTGCGCATTAAAATTCGTAGAGGGGCGCGCAAATCGAAAATAATCTTGATTGTGGCACGACTTGAAAAAAAGGTTCGCCATCCCTGGCTTAGTTGCTCACTACAACGTACCACTTTATTCGAGAAATATCCAGATGTAATGAATTGCTTGAATGCCATTATATAACATGACGCTTTGATAAGAAAGCACTGTTACATTTTCCAAGTTAATGATTGTGTAATACGAAATAAATCATTGCTCAAAAATATTTTAGGACCAACATTTTACTTTTAAAACGTTTCAGCATGTCCATGAAATATTATCCCGGTAACGTATTGTCACGAAGACTGTACGAACGTTAATTCTTTTGTTTGTAATTTATTAATTTACGCGTTAGCGCTCTTTTGTTCGAAAATACACTCAGATTCGCATTCTTTGTTGATAGATAAAACATGATTATTTATTCTTTTTCCTCTGTTTGTTCATTTTCTACAAACGCTGGGATCAAGTGTAACTTTAGAATAATTTGAAAACGTATTCTTAAAAAGCGAGTTTAACAGTAGTTTGAACATGAAAGTAACAAGTTTATAAAATGTTTTGCGCCTGAAAATTTTAAAAAACAATTCGTAAAATTTCATGAATAATTTTGTAGCTGCCTTTTCACTAAATAGAAAAGTAATCGAATATCTCAAAACGAACACGTTTTTACTCCTTAAACATGTTTCTCTGGTCGTTTCGATTTAAATTTATTTTATTTTTGTATTTTGTTAACTTGATTTGAAAAACACAGATCAAAGTAAAATATTATAGATATGATACGAGTTAATACAAAAATACCTGTTATATAATCAAACGTCGCAATTATACAACAGCTGCAACATTACTTTAAAATTGACTGGTTGTTGGTAAGTTTTAAGTTACTCTGACAAGAGATATTTATTTTCGATTTTGTTGAGATACTGTTGCTTGCATAGTTATGAATGTATACGTAAAGTACTGCAAGGTTTGTAATTCAATAGCAACCCATAAGAGGGTTGACTACTGAGGGGTGTTTACAGACAGTGCAACAATGAAAAGTGTATTATTATTGTACTATTTAATGAATTAACGATATTTTAAAAAAAATTACTCGTGCTCCATAAACATAAATTTCTGATTAGCATCGCTCATTATGTCACATTATGCCTGAGGGTTTTTGGGTAACACAACATCAGCTACTCTCCCTCACCTAATGTTCCTTCAGAATATGTTCAAATATTGTATATAGACAAATGTTCCTTCAGAATATGTTCAAATATTGTATATAGACAAATGTTCCTTCAGAATATGTTCAAATATTGTATATAGACAAATGTTCCTTCAGAATATGTTCAAATATTGTATATAGACAAATGTTCCTTCAGAATATAGTAAATATTTCTTGTGATGAGTGCTCTGAATTCAAAGATCTGTAAATTACCCATTTGGATTGATATTAATTTTTTTTTCTAAACATACACACACACTACACTAATGACACGCTAGTACAAACTTGTCTTTTCCTACAAATGCCACACCCAGGCAATTTGTAGGTCGGAAGAGAGCCTGCAAAGGCTAGGAACCGACGAAAACATTTCAATCAATTCTGGTCTGGTTGAAATATTGTTACTGGAATTTTCTACAAAAATATTTGGCACGGATTTTTTTTAGAATAATATCGATAACAAAAAATGCTTTTATAAAGTTTTTACATTTCTTTTCAGTTTCGTAAAAGATGCATTAATCGAAAGACCAGTGTATTTATTGAATTGAAGATTGCACAAAATTCAATTTGAACAATTTTCTGTCCCCAATATTCTCTCACACTGTATAAAATCCATATTAATCTAGAAGTCAGTAACACAATCTTTATATAAATCCGTTTCGACATACATCTATGAATAAAACGTATATACCTATTTATAGAGGCGAGTGTCCTTCAGCAGGGCGACATCCAAGCCTACGTCCATTATTCCTATACGAACATTACCATAATTTCTTTCTGATCTGATCAAATTTCGCATCACAGAAAAGATGGAAACACAGAACTGGAACGTAATCTAGTACATATACGTTTTTTATATATATATTCGTCATTCTATCGCTCAGTACCTGCAACGGATAAGAAAGCATTAAATCTTGCTACGGTTTAGAGGTCAAAGATACGACCAATGAAATATAAAAGACGAGGGATAAAAGTATATACTGTACATACAACACACACATATAAAAATGTCTGTTTCTTTCTTTTCTCTTGTAGAACGTGATTTTTTTTCCCCTGCTTTCGTCTTTGTAGGGCACTTAGGTTTATTGAATCCACCCTTATCCTCAATCTCTGTAATGCAACCAAAGTGAAGTACTTTGGGGAGAATTTTCTGCGTAGTAAGAAGATGGCGATATAGGCGAAGAGTCGAGAGATTCCCCTGGAGTCATCGCCATCAGTTATTGGTACAAGGGGACATGGAAATCCTTTGATTGACTCTTTTAGAAGGGATTGAAAGGTTAAAAATATATATTTTTTCTGAATTTAAAATAAAGAAGAAACAATAAAGAATTCAAGATTCCGAAAGCACATTTTCTTCACCGTTTGGTTCTGGATTCAAAGATTCTCCGGGAAAAAAGCACGGGTTATCATTTCTATTATTCATTCCACATTTTCGGAAGCGTAGGAGAGAAAACATCGGAAACTTTGGTCTTATGTAAATACTGTAGGTAGAGAATTCAGTGAAATGATCTACCTAGGCACAAAAAACACTTCTCAATATTTTTCAGCATGGTATGTCTTGTGAAACAGTATTATAGTACGTCTGTGCATTCATCTCGGTTTATACATATGTTATATTCCTAAATTCACTCGTATGGATTGTAATTTTGTTTTGCCACCACGGTCTTTCCATGCACTCTGACTGGCTAATTAGTCTTTGAATATAAGAATATACAGGGTGATTACTGAATTCCTCTTTCCGCATTTTACAGGCGAACCTTTGATACTAATTGGATGCACCGTTTCACTAGTAACCGTTGATCCTAAATGGATGCACTGTTACACAAGGAACTGTTGATTCTAGAGGAATACTTTCCATTAGAAAAACCATCCAAATAACGTGTGGAACTCAAATAAGTCGTTCATTTTGCAAAGGGTTGTATAGTTGGCAAAAAATAAAAAATACAAAAAAATTTTATACCGACACCTTGTACTCAGATACCCATTTAAAAAGTTGTCCTGTCTTTTCTGAGGCTAACAAAAAGATCCACGTTTCAGTGCAATATTCGCTGAGATATTTTAATTAAAAAAACGGAGAAAGTTGGGAAAGAACGACATAAATTGACGGAACAAAAACCTTTGCAAAACCTTCCAAAAAGCAAAACCTTTTTAATTGGGTTTATGAAGGCGGATTGTCCTTATAAAAAAGTTTATATTTTGATAGCTATATACAACTTCTTGTAATATTAATGACATATCTGAGTTCTCACGATATTTGTGCTCTTTTTTCAATTGGAAGTATGCATCTATGATCAACGGTTCGCCAATAAAATGCGGCAAAGGGGAATCGCGGAATCCCCCCTGTATATAAGCAGTTATTAGAATCATATCAGCAGTGATGAATGTGGAGCGCAATAACAGCGATACTTTTGGTATGAGTGTCTTCGCACACTAATACTAAAGATGTAGCTACCATTATAAATGCGCGTATAAGATCTGCAGATACAAGAGGCTAATCATCCATCAATTCTAATTGGATAAAAAAAAAAACCTACCACCACCGACTGAAAATTATGATAAAATTGAAGAAATCCCTCACATAAAAATATGGTTGTCATAGCTCACATACAGCAACTAGTAAAAAAATTTCAAATAATTAAACTATTTCAAATAAGTAAACTAAACAAAAAACGTTAACTAAATGCAGCCGGCCCACTAAATGTATCACTGCCCATTAACCTCCATGATTCACCCCCATATGAAGTTATTTATTTTTTCCCTACAAATACCGATGTAAATAAGTGCTGTTATCACATTTTCAATTGAGAAAATGCATCATAAAAGCAATTTAATTAATGAAGGTAGATTATTTTTTAATTTGTTACAATGACTAAAATTTAGGGAAAAATATTTTCTTATTATAAATATTTTATTATATTATTATAATTGTTGCTTTATTTAAAACTGCTATCTATGAACACAGATATAATCTTGTTTGGAGAACTTAAACAGTACATTGAATTTTATTTCCCAATTCGCCCAGTTTGGTGAAATTTTATAAATCTCTGAACACGTAAAAGTTCAGCAGCTATCAGAAAAAATGATATCTTCAAATAATAAACTCTCTCCAGAAAATAAAAAGTGTTGTACTTACGTAGCCGAATTTTGTACTGAAATAACACTGGAGATGTAATTGATAAAATAACAAAACATTCGAAAATAAATTGTCGTAATGGTGTTTTTATAGCGGGGAATTGTCATGTATATCCAAACATATACGAGACCATTGTGAGAGTTAGAAATATTGTAGCTCATAAAGTAGGGATAGCTTACTTCCACTAAGCTAACCATATATATGTTGCCGCGAAAACCCGAAATTGGCCGGTTTGTGACGGGGCTAGCCGCTTCGCGAATTGACCAATTCCGTTAAATATTGACCCGGCGAGTTTGTGTAGTGACCGACGGTCCCTGGTTAATGTCCGAAAACAAAGCACAGGTTTGCGTATTTTTTCGTGATACTTATTTCCACGTTAGTTATGGTAACCCATCAAACGATGCGGAAATCATTTTTTTCTTAAAATTTGGCAGAAAAAACAATAGGTTTATATAATTATTTTTATAGTTTTTCTCCGAAATTTCACTTTTTTTTCTCTCGTCACATGGGGCTAATCCAATACAGCTGAGATATATATATATAGACATGTATCATACGTTGGCGATTATAAAAAATGAATTTAGCTCCTACCGGGCAGTCTTACATCAGCACATCGATCTCTGGCCACTTCGCGAAATTTCCGGTGAAAGTCCGAATCATTTCTGTAATTCGGACTTTTTTCCAAAACACATGGCCGCACCCCGGGCTTTGGTATAGTAACATATACATTAAAAAAAATTTCACTACGGCAGAGGGCAAGATATTCCATGCATTTGCAAAATACCGTTAGAAAAAACTCCGTGTGAAACAACAGACTGAAATTGTTTCTAACCAACTGAAACTGGTGTTCTCGAATCAAAGGATTTGAATGACGGTCGTGAACATTGCTTCTTGATCCATCATATCAATCTTATTGAAATAAATCTCACGTACTTCAAACATTATCTCAACGACACATGCGGTATTCCAAAGAAAACCTCGTATCTCTCTTCATAGCTCGAGTCATGTGTGTCCACTAATGTTCTAGCGACTGTTCTTTGACAGAAAAAGTCTATATCTTCCTGATGACATGGTCTCTGAAACCGAACCATG